>NC_089782.1:49826389-49841389 GCF_040412425.1 Macrobrachium rosenbergii | reverse complement strand
ATTTGCAGCCCTCTAGCCTCAGTAGTTTTTAAGATCTGAGGGAGGACAGAAAAAGTGCGGACGGACAGACAAAGTCATCTCAATAGTTTTCTTTTGCATAAAACTAAAACTGAAAAGGCATATGTTAAAAAAAAAAACTATAGAAATCACTTTCTTTCTGTTCTTTAGTGAAAGTAAATTTAAGGATTACGAACGAAGCATTCACAACTGAAAGTATTTTATTGATCCGTAACTTTGTAAACATTATGGTATTATTAGAAACATTCCAAATTAGCCATGGTATTTCCTTCTTGAGATAAAGTTCATTATTATTATTATTATTATTATTTATTATTATTATACACATGTACATAAACAGGCTTTTCTTGCCTTAGGCTTACCATCCTATAGGTGACATCAGGCTACCTATTAGTATGAAGTGGAAAGTGCCGAATGAAGAGAAAAATATACTTTGGAAAAAAAATAAGAAAAACATAATTACTTTCTCGAAAAAGGAAACAATTGAAAATACTCAACTTATGACAAAATGCTTGCGTGGGCAAGAAAGTAAATTGCAATACAATGCTTATTACTTCAGAACCAGAGGAATAAAAAAAAAAAAAGGTAAGGAGATTGATTCTCTGATGTTCCTTACTTCTGTTAGTAGTAGGGCATCATTACAAAATGCCTTGCTGGAATTTCACAAAATCCATAAAAAGGAGCTAGACTTTTATTGTAAGAGAGAAGGGGAAGGTTGGGTAATGATCAATTACCGGAGCATTAAGGTATGACTTATATTTTACTGAGAAACAAGTGTTGTTTATTTTACCTTTTATTATTGCCTTCTCTATTTATCTACCTACCTATCTACACACATGATTCCGGAATTTGGAGATTGTCTGATTTACCTACCTAGCTATCTATATATATATATATATATTTGGAGATTGTATATATATATTATATATATATATATATATATATATATATATATATATATATATATATATATATATATATATATATATATATATATATATATATAATAAATATATAAATATAAAAGGATGCATGTATGTGTGTAAATGCCAGAATAACCATGAAACGCATTGAGCAATTTCAACCAAACTGGTATACATATCACTTACTATGTATAAATCAGCACTGTGGGGAAAGGACATCACTAGCACCAAAGGGCACCAAAGCGGTTGGGGGTGGGAATGGCTTCCCTGAAACGGGGCTGGTTCCGCCCATGAAACGAGGATGGTTATGGCCGTAGGCTTAGTAACCTCACGAATTTGTCATACCTAATTTCAGTATACATATGACTTACTATCTAGGAAAGAATACCTTGTGGGTAGGACATCAATGGCACCAAAGGGGGTGGGGGTTGGGATGAGAGTGACAGAGAAAGAGAAAAAGGAAATGAGAGAGAGAGAGAGAGAGAGAGAGAGAGAGAGAGAGATCGAGAGAGTCATTCAGAGTTATCTTGACAGAGCAGAGAGAGAGGTTGGTTGTTATTCAGAGTTAATCTTGGGCATATATATATATATATATATATATATATATATATATATATATATATATATATATATATATATATATATATATATATATATATATATATATATATATATATATATATATACTGTATATTGCACTTGCATAACTCAGAAAATCTCAAGATACTGGGTCATGGCGTAATTATTCATACGTATATAAGAGTAATTAGTGAGCATTCACGAGGTGATTCATGAATACCTTTGGCTGATTCGTAACTTTCTTTAGAATGATTCGTAACTGCACTTCAACTGATTCGTAGATACCTTTGAACATTTACGCCAATGTCTCTTAAATTTAATCGTTAATATCCTTGAAATTTTATCCAGATATAAATCCTCTTTTCGCCATCACCGGTGGAAATATTGTTCATTAATCTGTGAAAATAGGCGATGCATCAAACTCAATTTTCTGGAAAATCTTTTAAGGGTACAATTACGATTGACATTTTGAAAATCCCCTGCGACATTCGCTTCACTTGTCGTCGTTTAAAGATGCCATGTGCTGTGGCACGGTCTCATAACGACAAAAAAGAGCGACATTTTGAAGTAAAAATCAACCGAATATATTTACCCATCGTCAAAGACACCTGTTCTAAACTAACTCAGGGGAACTGGTGGATGGCCTGTTTGCTACTAAACGCATTGTCGCCCGCACTAGATTCCTAATGTCTGTTGCAGAATGCGAAGGTCGTTTACGCTAATTTATGCCTGTTACTCTGTCGGCACGAAGAATTAACATGAAATCTACATCAGCTAAACTGTCCAGATACGGAGAATTTACATAAAATCTACATCAGCTAAATTGTTCAGCTACGAAGAATCAACATAAAAATCTACATCAGCTAAATTGTTCAACTAAGAAGAATTAACATAAAATCTACATCAGTTAAATTGTTCAACTGCGAAGAATTAACATAAAATCTACATCAGCTAAATTGTTCAACTCAGAAGAATTAACATAAAATCTACATCAGCTAAATTGTTCAGCTACGAAGATAAGCACATCAATTATTCTTCATTGTATAAAAATGCAAATAAATATCAACCTCCCTGAAGTGGAAAAAAAGGAGAGTTAAAAAAGGAGAAGAACACATGGGTGATAATCATTTCTTAACATTCAGAGTCAATACACTACCATATGTTTGCGTTTAACAATCTTTTATTTGAAATGTTTGACTTCTGAATTAAATTTATTGGTTCAATATTCTACGAATTATTTCCAGTCATCATTCGATTGGAAACATATTACTGAACCATACTAATTAATGGAGGTCAACCAATTGAATTCCAATGGCCATTTCTTCAATACTGGAATTTTTAGTGACCAACAGTTTATAAACGCACTAATACAAAGTTCGGAATCAGTCTGATAATATATTATGATTTCTACAATGCAGTTAATCTTACGTTAGGTATAACTTATATGGGACACCTGCGTGTGGATATAAATCACTATTATTATTAGTGTTTACTTGTGCATTAACTAACTTACATTCTTACTCTCACCTGTTAATATGTCACATCCTATTCCCCTCCTCTCTGGGCCAGGAAATGCTGAAGGAAAGAATCCACTTACCTGATAAAGAAACCAATATACATATGCAATTAAAAGTAAGATAAATTGAATGTATATGAAATGTCTACCAAAATCTTATAAGATAGGAAGAAATGGCCTAATGCAATTTACTAAAAGATAAAAGTGGCCTGGAAAAAGAAAAATTTGTTTATTTGCTTATTAAAAGTATTGGTGATACTATCATCACGAGAGAGAGAGAGAGAGAGAGAGAGAGAGAGAGAGAGAGAGAGAGAGAGAGAGAGAGAGAGAGAGAGAGAGAGAGCTTCTTACATAAAAATGATCACTAAAGAAGTACATGAGAGAGAGAGAAGAGATAGAGAGAGAGATAGAGATAGAGAGAGATATAGAGAGAGAGATATATATAAAAATGATCATAAAGAAGTATATATATATATATATATATATATATATATATATATATATATATATATATATATATATATGTATATTCAAAATATAAAATATATATGAAGTTAATATCAATATCAGAAAATATATTTTATAATAAATATATATTTTCATATATATAAAATATATATAATTATTCTATATAAATATTAATATATTTGTTTTCAAATCTAGTATTACGTAAAACAAAATTCTCAATGATATATATTGATATACAAATATATATATATATGGCATTTTTATATATATTAGATATATATATATATATATATCATTCATATGTGTCTTGCTGTTGTGCAGCCATGATGTTCAAAGTCAAAATTATATGAAGTTAATTCAATATCAGAAAATATTATTTTACAATAAACTGTATATTTTCATAACCAAAATTGACTAATTTTTCTATGTATAATTAATTCTTTGTTTTCACTCTAGTATTACGTAAAACAAAATTCTCAATGATATACTGTAAGTTGAGGGAGACAAAGCGACACTATAATGGCATTTTTTTCAACATTAGAAATTTTACAGCTCATTCACATGTGACCTCTTGCTGTTATCGCCAGTGATGTAAAGTCAGCTATGATCAACTTAGCCGAACTACAGCACTGTACAAAAATTTCTTTACAAAACCACAAGTAATATTATACACTCAGAAACTTTCAACATACATTGGGTTCATGTGCGATCGACATTAGGTTACAATGAGGCCCGAGCGCCAGATGACCAAGCAATTTAATAATGCTCCAATATAAATTGAATTTTGAAACTGTTCGGTTTAGTGTTGCAAGCCTTCGTCATAATAGAGATGGACAAGCCTTCCCACCAGTTCTTCGCTCTCTGACGTCACTCGATCTATTATTGCTAGAGTCCTTTTAATATTTGAAGATGTACTCTATATAAATAAATAAATATATATATCTATAGGACATGAAATAATACGCACTTTAAAGACTCCATTTTCCCACTTGATTTATTTGTGATCGGAAGTATTTGAAATCCTTAGATATGGGTATACACAATAATATATAATATATATTCTTTATATATATATATATATATATATATATGTCTATAAATATATATATATATATATATATATATATATATATATATATATATATATATATATATATATATATATATATATATCTTCTTCTTCATATATATATATATATATATATATATATATATATATATATATATATATATATATATATATATATATATATATATATATATATATAGAGTTAACAGGTGGGGGTTTCTGTAAACCCAACAATATAATGAAGACATGGGAAGCACACGTTATAAGCAAAGATTCGAAGCAAATCAACAGAGCTCATAGGCACACTACACAAGTAATAATAAGTAATTACTACAATAAAATTAGGTGGCAAACCTTGCAATATACAAAATTATTTACAATAAAGCAAAAATAGCTAAAAATATTAGTTGAGTGTAAAGGCAAAGGTAGAAATGACCACGAACCAGAAAAAAACGTAAACAGTTCACGAGATATGAAAGTTGATGGTTGGAGGCTCTGCCCAAACCCTCAAAATCGTTATGTGAAATTGAATATTTACATTTATCGGCATGAACCCTGATGATAGAAGATTTGTTGAGTTGAAAGTCTGGTACCAGTAACAGTTTTCGATTGCATCGAGGACAAGTAAACTTATAAATAACACACGAGGTAATTAATGGTCCAAACGGTCGTTAGAAATTGAAAAGGCTGCCGATAGTCAGTGAGTCTGCGGGTTAAATTTTAGTTTTTAGGGCAAAGAAATGATCGGATATTAGATGTTGGATTTACAAAAAAAAAAAGTTTTATTATGAACAAAAGGAATACGAAAATCTAGGTAATTTAGGAACTTTAGGAGTAGGATGACGTGGAATACAAATGTTATGTAAAGAATTTGGAGACACGTTTAAGAAATAATAGGGAGGCAAAGTAGTTGTTGGAAACAGTATTTAGCAAAATATGATTTCATTACAAGCCTGCCAACTAGAAATAACTTGGAAATTCGGTAAAGCACTGGTTCTAATTGTTCCTAAGAGGATGGCTCCATAGGAGGGTGTGCCGTCACTGCACCTCACACGGTGCACTGCAGACATTACTTAACAAGGTTCTTTGCAGCATTCCTTCAGCCCATAGCTGCAACCCCTATTCCTTTTACTGTACCTCCGTCCATATTATCTTTCTTCTGTTTTAATTTTCTCAGTCCTCTTCTAACAATTGTTTCATAGTGCCCATAATATGACATTAACATTAAAATTTCAAAAATGTGTGTTTTTTTTTTTTAAATGAACTAGGGAAATCTTGAGAAGATAATGTTATTAGAATATATAAAAATATATATATAACTAATCGTTGGTCTCGTGTTGAATTGTGAATTTACTATTAGGGTGAAATGAACTCATGAAAGTTAAAAACTCTCTCAGCGTCAAACTGACTTCTAAACTGTGCAAGTGTTATCAACATACCTCTATAAAATAGTGGATGGTAACTAAGGGGACATGCATCAAGCAAAAGCTCTTCCAGCGAGCACCCGAAGATACCTGCGCAGATGTTTAGCTGTTTTTGTTCGAGTGTAAGCTATTTTGTATATTTCAAGGTTTTCCACCCAATTCTATTGCGCTAATTAGTTATTATTACTTATGAAGCTTGATAATGAGGCCTGTTGGTTGGCTTCGAAACTCTGCAAACTAGATAATAAAATTACTTCCTTGTCCTTGTCCTATTGTTGTGCACTATGGGCCGGTTCTTCCCCAGCCGGCTGATGAAGAGTTAGAGGAATTTATTTCTGGTGATTTCATTTCTCGCTATAATGCACACAGGAGCTTGAGTATCTATTTGATTCTTTTGAGAACGTGAGATATCCGACTCACTGGTGGGGGAAGGCGCATAGTAAGGTTAGGAAACATTGTTATGGGGAAAGGCACAAAGACAAAGACTGAAAAAACAAGAAAAATACGATCTTTAATCCAAACAATAACATTATTGAGGATTCAAAGAAGGAACTGGAAAATATTAGATTAGTAAGGGAATTTTAAAAACAACATTAGGAACAAGGTAGCTAGAGATAAAATTCCCACAGAAAGGGAGGGGAAGAGGGTTGGGGTCTGTCTAGCACTTTTTGACAATTGTAATAAAGTATATATTGGTCAGAGTGGCAAATCGTACGAGGAGAGAGCAAGCCAGCATAAGCAGAACATTCGCCAGCATAAGCAGAACATTCGCTACCACAGCCAAGCCTCGACACTGGCCAAACACTGCTGGAATCACAACCACAAGATCAGTTGAGGAAAAATGGACTTAATATAAAACAATAAGAATTAAACTTCAAAGGTGATCGTAGAGAATGCCCTCATCAACTGCTATGGAAAAATGATAAAAGGCAATATAGGTAATAAAATTTGGAGGACAAGATCACTTCCGAAATGTATACCAGTGTTTTAAGAACATAATCCAAAAGATGGACAGTGAGGACTGAAAACAAATATAGTACTTGGTAAATTGTACTTTGTAAATTCAAGAATCCTGACTCTAAACCATCCCTTCTCATTGAAGCCTACCACAAGTAGTAGTAATATAAAACTTAAACTGACAATTAAAATTTGTCATATATATATTGCTAGTCAGCTAATTTTTAGAAAACAACACAGAGAGACGAGGCACTCCTCAGGACGCTCCTGTTAATTAAAACTTGACAATTAAATTTGTCAGGGTCAGTACTTTCCCTCACTAAGCCTCTTCAGAGCACTTGCCTTATTCTGTTTTATGACTTTACTGACCGAAAGACCCTTCTCCCAAAACAGAATCTTTCCTTCTCGGGTGCCCACGTGAATGGTCTGCAGCAGGAATTAACGGGAACAGCCCTCAGCAGACAAGACCACCTGAATTGTCCAGGGCGGTGAACACCGGCAGTAAACCGAGGTCATATAAGGGTGTCCCAGGGTCAACAACAGCAGAAGCAGACAGACCACTGACCCAGTGACACGCCACTGTGCACTACTGTGTCACTGAGCAACCACTCATCTCTTTTGTCACTCCATCCAAGTGCTACGTTAAAGTGCCACGTGTAGAAGTCCCCACTCATCTGAGAGCCCATTTATTCTGTAACCAATGAGCTTCGCTTAAGAAAATAAGGTACTGTGAGGTGAAGAGTGTTCAGTCATTTATCTTATACTCTTATCTTATTTCATTTCCTTTTCCCTTTGCATTGTGCTTAGACCCTGAATATTGTTGGTAACCATTTATCAGTGTTAAAGAATGATTTAACTGAACAATAACTTGATGTTAGCACCTTAAGCCTTTGTAAGGATTAGACAGTAAGGCTCAAAAAGTGATCGTGTTCCTTTCTCCATACTTTGCAGAAAGGGTGAGTGAACCGCTGTAGAACCATCTGTATCCACTGTGCCCCTACGTCCATCAATCAAGTTATTCCTGATTGTTAATTCATCATATTTTATTCCATATTGAGTGGCATTATTAATCTTGTCCATTGTGTAATTTAACTTGAAAGTGCCAAGAGTCCACCGTATACGGCTCTTTGTAACTGATTCTTCTCATTAATGTAAATATATTTAATTAATTTAAACCTGGAATTTCCCTCCTAAGTCCTTCCATTACTTGAAATATAATTCTCCTAGCATTCATCCTTGAATGAACTTGTTGGTTCCTAGTTAGATGTGTCATCTCCAAAGGTAAGAACTTGCGTGGCAAACCTAAAAACCTTCCAAAGGGAAATTATTGACATAAGTAAAGTATAACTTGCATAATTTACTAAATTACTTGACAGAAAATTTAAAATCATTTTCATATTAAAGTTACACAAAGCAGTATTAAATAATTGCAGGTGCTGCACAACTAACTCATGCATGCTAAAGTTAAAATCTAATAACTTAAAAGCAGTCACTTTGATATAATTTTAGCCTAACATGCTTGGCAAAGGCTTGAGGAGAGACAGTAAAGTGTAAGCATTCCGGCTGATTTGCAGACATTCACACCAGAAAGAGGTGTAAAATGTCTACCTTTAATGGGAGCTGCTAGAAGTATCACTTCACACATCTCTATGCTAACTTTTAGAAAAACAACACAGAGAGACAGGGAGATGCTCCTTAAGACATTGCGTGTTAATTAAAACTTGACAATTAAATTCGTCAGGGTCATTACTTTCGCTCTTCAAAGCACTTTCCTTAATCTGTTTTATGACTTTATTGCCAAATGACTTCTCCACAAACAGAATCCTTCCTTCTCTGGCACCTACATGAATGGACTGCATCAGGAATTAATGGGAATAGTCCTCGACAGACAGGACACCTGAATTACCCAGGGCGGTGAACACTGGCAGTAAACCGAGGTCATATAAGGACGACCTGAGGTCAACAGCAGAAGCAGACAGACCACTGGCCCAGTGACACGGCACGGTGCACTACTGTGTCACCGAGCAACCACTCATCTCTTTTGTCTGACTGATCACCCGCTATCCAAGTGCTACGTTAAAGTGCCACGTGAAGTCCCCACTCATCTGAGAACCTATTTATTCTGTAGCCAAGGAGCTCTGCTTAAGGAAATAAGGTACTGGGTGGTGAAGAGCATTCTGTCATTTAATTTATACTCCTATCTTATTTCATTACCATTTCCCTTGCTTAAGCTTAGACCCTGAACATTGTCGGTAACCATTTATCAGAGTTAAAGAATAATTTAACTGAACATAACTTGATGTTAGCTCCTTAAGCCTTCAGCATCCCCTTTGTAAAGATTAGTCTGTGATTTGGCTTAACAAGTGATCATGTTCCTTTCTCCATACATTGCAGAAAGGGCGTGTGAACCGCTGTACAACCATCTGTGTCCACTGTGCCCCTACGTCCATCAATCAAGTAATTCCTGAGTGGTAATTCATATTTTATTCCATAATGAGTGGTACTCTTAATCTTGTCCATTGTGTAATTTAACTTGAAAGTGCCAAGAGCCCAGCATATATGGCTCTTTGTAATTGATTCTTCTGATTAATATATATACATTTAATTAATTTAGACCTGGAATTTCTCTCCTAAGTCCTTCCATTACTTGAAATATAATTCTCCTAGCATTCATTCTTACATAAACATGTTTCCCATTTAGATATGTCATGTCCAAAGGTAAAAATTTGCAATCCACCAACACTCGTATCTATCTATCTATCTATCTATTATCTATCAATCTATCTATCTATCTATCTATCTATCTATATATATATATATATATATATATATATATATATATATATATATATATATATATATACTAGCTGACCAACCAGGCGCTGCCGGAAATACTCTGAATGTCATATGATAAACTCTCTCTCTCTCTCTCTCTCTCTCTCTCTCCTCACTAACACCCCCAAGTTTACCTGTTATTTCTTCTGTCAGTTCATCGAAACTACCATTAAAACTTACATGTGGACAACAGTTTGTGGGCAAAGACAGTCCACTCACTAGAACGGATGAACTGATGGTATTACCTGAATATCATGTGACCGACTGACAGGTAATTGCACGCATGAACAAGTTAGCACCAGTTTCATGACAGCTTGCCAATGTTTCATCTAGGAAGCATCTCAGACGCTCTCACCAGAATATGAATAAATTATGCATAGGCTTATTCATTTCACTGTTAGACCCTTCAGCGCTATTTGTAGGCTGTTATATGCCCAAATCATACAATAAACTAAAACAACCATTTCCATGTGATACTTACAATTAGGCATAGGCCTAGGCCAATGATATGTTTTTATGGTACGTGCTACTATAATGAAAGTAAACTTCACTGTCCAATTCATAAAAAAAACTGAACCAACTCCTCAGTTCTAATTTAAACTCATTCATGAATACTGTATGAGAACAGACGTCTTTTTTTGAATAAGAGATATTTAGTCTATACTCTGTTTTGCCTTTGCACTTCTTTCCTATTATTAAGTGAATTGCTGCAAGAGTTAGCCTTTCCACCCCTTCACCATAAGAAAAAAAGTGGCAAAACACCTTCCTTTACGGCTAACTTCTACTCGTGATATGTATTTTTTATATTGGTTTTAGGAGTGCTTTTAACATATAATAAATTACAACTATTATCTTTACAATGAAATAAAATTCCTTTACGAAGAATTATGTATAAAATTACATGTATGGCATCTATAAACTTGGTCAATTCGTACATTAACATAATCATGAATCAAACTAGATCTTTCCCTTCTTGGAGGAATGTTAGGCAATCGGTATTTATTGTTCTGAATAAATACGCATCAGTAAAAGACAGAAATGAATATATATCATTCTAATATATAACCATAAACAATAATTTTATTTTCATAAAAGATGGGGATACTATTCCTTACTGTGTATGATCACATCAGCAAAAGGTAAGAACTGGCGTGCTGTGTAAGCTGTGAGCACTTTGAGTCACTCGAAGTGCAGTAGTTGCCATTTCTTAAATCCCTATTTGCATCTAATACATTTACCCTTCAAGTGTCTTTTGGAAAGGATTTCCAAATGTAATGATCTACATTCCTGTAAAGTTTTAATCTAGAATTTTCATCTTTATGTTCCAGGTAATCAATACTAAGCAATGTGAAAAGAAACTTGTCTTCCATATGTAGTGAAGTTTTTTGCCAATTCACACAATAATTAATTCCAACCACTGTTGGCTGAAATTGTTGCGTTAAGCCACTACCATGTATGCGCGGATTCGGTGTCGAAACTTCAACAAGAGAGATTATACTTTTCTGCAAGTTGTGGTATAGTTTATGTATTCTCTTTAAATTTACGTAAAGTGGAAATGTGTATTATGTAGAAGAAGGATATTATGTTTTGTTGTGCTTGTATTTAGTAATGAAAAGCGTTGTTTTGGTTGTTTCGTGTATTTAATTGTAAGTATACGTGTAATAGTGCTTAACCACTGGTATCGGTTGTTTGTCTGGTGATTAGTCGAATGTTTGGTGTCGGTCAAAGACGGCCATTAAGGTAGTCTCTTCAACAACCTTGATAGAGTGTGGTTCGAGCTAGTAAAGACTCAAGAAAGGGGAATGCAGCCATAGTTATCGGTGTCTTCAAATCCACATAAGTATTCCTTGTCATCTTAAGGCACATTTGGGAAAAATTCCTTTAGGAGATATGCATATCTAAATGTAAGGAGAATTTCTTGAGGTGTGCTTTGGATGAGGGTTATGAAGTAAAGATTGCGCTCACGCCAATCTGATTCTACTGTATTTCAAGCTAGGAACATGGAATGCGCCAACAGTAAGTTTATATAATTTATGCATAGATTAATATACAAAACGCAATTTGAACTAGGATAAGAATGAAGTAACCTGGGTGTCATAGTATAAGTTTTAGGCTACGATTGAGTTAGTATGTTTCGAATCGTTTAGGCTATATGATAACACTGATGATTTGAAACGCTCTACTTATTCTAAATGAGTCAGAATACTCAGCATTGCTTACTGCGGAAAGAAATCATCGATTTAGGTTTTCAATGTAGATTTTATCAAGGTAATAAACAATTATATTAATTACTATCATAAATTATGAAAAATTTTGATCCAAAATTAATGTTATAGGGGATTTATTGTTGTGGGTTAATCATACTTCTGGCAGCACCAGAAGAAAAGGTGAAGCATCAGGTGAAAAATGAGGATAAACCCAGAAAACTGAAGGAAAAGGTGACGTAAAAACGAAAATTTAATTTGTTTTGTCTGTGTTTGCATGTCCGTCACGGGGTAGGGGGTTGATTTTGAGTTAAAAACTTTTCCAGGGTGACACAGAGACCATGTGAAAAATTTTGTCTGGGTCTGTCTAGTGGTTTGGATCTCTGTAGAAGCCAAACTTATACACAAACATTCACTTATACATATACACACACATATATAAAGCTGTATAACTAGGACAGACACACAGATAGATAGAAAAATATCCTTGTCTTGCATCTGATTCCTTTCTGTTCTCTTTCTCATCGCCACCGGCTGTAAAATTCACCATATTCGACAGATTTCACTACTTATGTCAACAGGGGCAAAATGGATTCAAGATTACTCGCTCCAAGGGGTCGAACTTCGGAATATCTGGCAAGTGAGGCAAGCGCTTGCCAACCCAAGAACAATGGATATAATGAAACGTGTCCTGATCTCTTCCGTCCTCGTCCGGGGTTTCGAAACTGAATGTCTGTTAAGTAAGGGGAAGCGGTACTTCTGACACCATGCGGGCACGAGAGAGAGAGAGAGAGAGAGAGATTCAACTACAATATTTGAACATGTAAATGATACCAAATTACTTTCCTAAATCTTTTGCAAAATTAAAGAGAGAGAGAGAGAGAGAGAGAGAGAGAGAGAGAGAGAGAGAGAGAGAGAGAGAGAGAGAGAGAGAGATAGAGGAATCTTCACTCTGATTACATTTACTAAACTAATTAACTAATGGTTCTTGTTCTTTGGAAATACTTTTTTACTACTTACTTTTATTCAATTTAATTGTTCTGATGGCCGTTATCTAAATTAATCTAGATGCTGTACATCAGTGTTTGAATAAAGGGAATCGGACGTAACGTACCCATCACAAAATTTTTAGTTATCCCTTTTATTTTGTAAAATTTCTTGGTGGTGAAATATTAAACAAAAAAATTGATACATTAGAAATTGGTTTTATCAAAATCCTGGAGTTGTTTCTATCAGTGCATCGCCCATGTTCTTTAAAGAAATATTAACAATATATAACAAATCTTTCACTGTTACAGAGCCATGTATACGAACGTAAGAAACGGCTATTCAGAGGGACAAAACTTCTAATGGCTGATTTATCAAAATAAGAAAACAACATCAAACAGCTAAATTACAAAGTCTCTGCTACTGCACTAAAGTACATTACTTTATAAATTATGAAACTGGCTGTAATTTGCCATCTTTACATTAATTAATATTTGTTTGTGTTAGTTAAGGGAAGAGACTGTGAAAAAAACTTGCTGTAAACGAGCACGAAACAAGGTTGGTCCTCATGAAGTATAAAATGTGGCATTATTACAATGTAGTGCCTGTTTCAGCAACCTTTCTGGGGGATTTTACAAACTCCTGTTTTTTCGACGCTCGCACACTTGGAAGAGGAACCCGCCAGTACCAGATGACATTGGTATAAACACTCTAGTCTCGGACAACGAGTCTAAGGGCCTCATTACCTTGTCCTGGTAAGCTATGCGTCAACGCTGCGTCCGATTTCTTAACGGTAGGTTAACAATATAATGAAATCTACAGACTCGCTGGCTGCGGATACGATCATTCTAAAATACGCGAGAGACTTGAAAGAAATTAAAGTAAGGAAAAATACTTCAGTGAAACCACTGATGCCTAAAGCAAACAATTAAGAAAAAGAAAGAAAAAGACTTGTATGATGCTTTTCGTTCAATGAGGCCCTTCACAAATGAGGATAATTGAACACGATTACACGCACAGTAGACAGCGTGAAAAGATAGTAAAAACTGACCTCGCCAAAAATTTCTACTGCAAATTTCGTATTCATTCATTAATTCATTTGAGAGAAGGATTGTGGAAAAAAAAAAAACATTTTGCGCCATATAACAAAGGGACTAAATGTTCATTGTCCATAAGAAGATGAATTGTCGTTTGATAACTAATTAAGGAAGCATTGCAAAACAAAACAGAAACTCTACAGCCAAGTAAATATACTTTTTCATTAACAATCAGGCAACCACCACTGAGCCGATTCATTAATATCTTCGTACTTTTCACTCTGGTTGACTGAATGATTGCAAGTTATCTAGCTTCACAAATATGATGTTTTACGTCAACAGCGTTAACATCAGTATCGCAATTATAAATTCGTGGAAATCATTGGTGTATTATGATGTTTTCGGCAAAAATTAAAAGATATGATTACCAACGAAAAATTGCAGTGATATTTTCCAGACCTATAGTCAATTATTAAAGCTGCGTAGCACTGTACGGCGCTTAGAGGGAAAAATAGAATGTAATTTGTGAACAAACCGAAAATGTTCATACAGCTTCATTGAAAGTCTTCATACGGGTGCAATTTAGAATAATCTTGCGGTACAATGGAGGCGGTGATAATGAATTTTTTTTTTTTTTTTTGCAGTTTCATTTGGACTCAATGCTAAATTATATTTTTAAAAATTTTTTTTGCCCATTCCCTTTGGTCTCTTCCCACGTAGCTGTCTAACTCCTTTAACATGACTTAGCTGCGCCATATGCGAGACTAAGTATGTGATCCAGTGGTCTTGTTAATCTTGTTAATATGATAATAATAATAATAATAATGTGTGTAAAAGCATATATATCATAACAAACAACTTTAAAATAAAATTAATTGATAAAATAGTTCCCTTTTCACAGCATCAGTTTGCCGCAATTCAAATAAAAAATAAATCGACATCTGTTCAACACAAGATTAGCAAAATACAAAATCCTTATTATC
>NC_089782.1:49818889-49821389 GCF_040412425.1 Macrobrachium rosenbergii | reverse complement strand
TATATATATATATATATATATATATATATATATATATATATATATATATATATATATATACATATATATATATATATATATATATATATATATATATATATATATATATATATATATGTGTGTGTGTGTGTGTGTGTGTATGTATATATATATATATATATATATATATATATATATATATATATATATATATATATATATATATATATATATATATATATATATATATATATATATGTGTGTGTGTGTGTGTGTGTGTGTGTGTGTGTGTGTAGAATTAACAGAAGAACTTATTCCAGCAAAACATAATACCAAACTCCCAATGTCCAGACTGAGTAGTTAGAAATGTGAAATTTCTCCCAGATGACGGAAATTTTGCTAGTTAGAACCTGTGCTTCATAAGATTATCCAGCATTTGCCACAGGTCTGTCCTCTGTCCTCCACTCACAGTGGTTGACTGGTTTTCAAACTGTTTGTGATACGGATGCGATAATTTGCCGACGTGTGATTATGGTACGTTTTTACTGTAGCGTGGAGAAAGCTTGCTCCACTCTAAGTACATATTCATAAAAATCATTAATAAATGGAAATTTTCTTCAAGTGAAAATCTGAGGAAAACGCAGTGTACAACTTCTGTGATCTTTTAAATTTTTCCAAATAATATTCATGTGTTTACTAGTGCTTTCACTACATCTTACTGTAAAATTCTTTCGTAGAAACTATGATTTGAACCGAAAAAGTCCATGATGATCATTCTCTTTATTCTTTTAATTAAGCCTGTGATGACCTTCCTAACTTCGATGTTTCTCGAATATCGGGTTTTGTTGATACTTGATATTACGGTCGAAATTGTTTAGGAGGGTTTCGGTAATTGTACGCAATTGTATTTAAATGGTTTACAGATTCTGATTCTCTTGGCGCTGCCAAGAATTATTTTGAAAATTAACTTCGGGAACTGGATACCTCGATAATAGAATGAATATATTTTGCATCTACGAAGTAATTCGCTTACTTAACGAAATGGCAATATGTGATTTTAGACTGTATATAGATATGGTATTATAGAGACAAGACCACAGGTATGAGAGAGAGAGAGAGAGAGAGAGAGAGAGAGAGAGAGAGAGAGAGAGAGAGAGAGAGAGAGAGAGAGAGAGAAATTTAACGAAATAAATTTATTACTTTAGAATGTATTTAGATAAAATATTTTAAAGAGAGAGAGAGAGAGAGAGAGAGAGAGAGAGAGAGAGAGAGAGAGAGAGAGAGAGAGAGAGAGAGATGAAATAGAATGGCCTTATGCAACTTAGAATATTTATAGATAAAGTATGAGAGAAAAAGAAACACATAGACAATAGAGAGAGAGAGAGAGAGAGAGAGAGAGAGAGAGAGAGAGAGAGAGAGAGAGAGAGAGAGGAGGAGGAGGAGGAGGGGAAGAGCACATGGAAATCTTAGACATGGAAATCCAAGTAATTTCCTTTTCGCATATAAGCAACGAAGCAGAAACTCTGTTAATATTTCCTCTCTCGCCTTTCATGGGGGTCAGTTAATTCAATAAAAGCTCTGTTATTGCGTTAAAGTAATCTTCATGTTACACATCTTCAACTTTCCCCGTTAACCGCAAGTTTTCTTGCCACAGTTATGAACACGTTTTCGTTCATGGTGGCAATTTAGATCGAGGCGGGAAGTAAAAGGATGCTTTGCTTGAAATAAGCGCAGGGAGACAAATCCTATTTCTGGGATTTTATAGGGTTGTGGTATTCCTTTTTTCAAATTATATTCTGTTTACAACAAGAACCTGCAAGAATTTCTTATGCATTTTTTATGAATTTTTACATTAAGAAATATTTTGTTTTTAAAGCACAGAAACTTGACAATGCCCCAGCCATTTAACTCTTCAATAGTTGCGATTCTACTTTGCGCAAATCTTTAAGTAATTCAATTAATTTCAAATAAATATCGCTAAAACAACTTGATAAATAATGAACGAAAAAGTGTTGACTTGCTTTTCTATGGAGTCACCTTCCACTAAAGAAAACATACACACATCCACACATAAATATACTGTATGTTCGTCTACATGAAGTTTAAATTTCTATATCTGTTCCTAAAATAAATCCAAGGAGTACATCAGCCAATCATAAAGATTCAGTTTTAATTTTCCAATAAACTGTTGATGAATATTAAAGTACTCTTTTAATCCTTTATCTATTTTTCTGCATCAAAATTATGCTTAATTAAACAAACCGACCTGAGAAACAAGTAATAGGTTATGCTAACTTTGGTTACAGAGAACAGAAGATATTACCTTCTTTTTCCTCTCTCTAAATATGTCATTTTACGCCTCTCTTCAAAAGTCAAGTAAAGCTTCAAAATCAGTGAAATAAGTGAATGTCGTATTATGGAAATATTTTATGGCGTTAATGGAAATAGTCTTATGATCAATTAAGTGGAGGAGCTTTTACTGAAAGGTTAAAAGCTATGACTTGGCATTAGAGATAGACGA
>NC_089782.1:49808889-49813889 GCF_040412425.1 Macrobrachium rosenbergii | reverse complement strand
TGAAATTCTACGAATCTCTTTCAGTCCTGTTATGGAATTTGGATTGCTCAAAGAACGTCTAATGAAAAGGTGAATAAATAATTCAGAAAGTGTCATGGAAAAATTTAAACAATATTAACATTAACTATGGAATTTCACGTAAGCAAACTGCAACACAAGAGAGAGAGAGAGAGAGAGAGAGAGAGAGAGAGAGAGAGAGAGAGAGAGAGAGAGAGAGAGAGAAGCCTTCTAGTTTGCAGTTATATGACAATATAGACGTTAGATGAGTAATGATCATTCACGTGCGTTATTACTCTCTTCCTCTCCCCACAACACTTGAGTAAAAATCAGTACCAAATTCAATGCTCAGGTGAATTAGGTACTAAAACATCGAACATTCGTCTTTCACTTATACGAGAGAGAAAGGGAAAGTTACTGATATGATTATTTTTCTTATTTAGTTGTTTCTCTTGCTCCATCACTAATACGGGTGGTCGTTTGTATTCCCTACAGCATTCCCTAATTTGTTCTAAAATAAGGAATTGCACACACACACACACACACACACACACACATATATATATATATATATATATATATATATATATATATATATATATATATATATATATATTAAATATGTGTGTGTATGTAATCCTTTATTTAAAAAAATAAAACAAGAAGTTACGGAAATGCTGTAGAGAATATGAACGACCATCTATATTAGTAATAGAAAAATACACACACACACAATATATATATATATATATATATATATATATATATATATATATATATATATATATATATATATATATATATATATATTTACATAAATACATACTCAGTACTGAATGAAGTTAGAATAAATTAAATAGTCTTTGGATCAGCCAGCAAATAAAATGAAGCCGGCAGTGTAAACTGAACAAATAAATAATTTGCCGGGAGGAGTGAGATAAAAAGCTGAAAAAATAAATTTGCATACGATCGAGTGAAGTTAGTTTGAAAAATTGTCATATTTAAATAGTTAGTGGAAAATGAAGAAGCTTAGGTAACGCATTAATATGACAATAACAAGCGGGATTGGACTTTCCATCTCTATACAGACGATCTTACATATTCTGGGGTTCAAGGATGCTTACGACAATTATCTGAATGATGTAATTTGAAAAGAAAGGGAAGACTTAACGGCTATTTTATGCCAAGAAGAAGAAGAAGAAGAAGAAGAAGAAGAAGAAGAAGAAGAAGAAGAAGAAGAAGGGAGGAGGAGGAGGAGGAGGAGAAGAAGAAGAAGAAGGAACTACGCAGGTGTACGCAATCTAAAATGAGAATCAGTGAATGCGATAATTTGAAAAAAAGAAAGTAAGCATAATCTTTCACATTATAGCGCTTTCGTCTAAGACCCACACAAGTTTACCACAAGGCCCGAATAGAATCTTCACTCATATTGCATTACCAGAAGTCTGGTAATAGATAGTTGAAAATTAAAGTTTCTAGCAAAGGATAAGGCTTACACAGATCGATAAATAAAAAATCATTACATTTAGGTGACATTTTTCTTTCTTCCCCAAATTACAGAATCGCAGAACTGTTCTGAGAGTTGACATTTTAAGGCAGTCATATTTCATGATACTTTTTTTTCATTGAAAACTTACGGTGGATAACCAAGCCATATCAAAATACAGTAACGGGTAAATCTAGCTGTACACCTTTCATTAAATCTGTCTTAGTTTTGCTCAGGATGGACAAAATAAGAAAAAAGCAAAAAGCTAACCACACCCTAAACAATACGTGGTGCTCTTACTGTAGTTCCACTTTAGTTTTCTATAAAAGAAAACTATTGAGATGGCCATTTGTCTGTCCGTCTGCACTTTTTCTGTCCGCCTTCACATCTTAAAAACTACCGAGGCTAGAGGGCTGCAAATTGGCATTTTAATCATCCACCCTCAAATCATCAAACATACCAAATTGCAACTCTCTAGCCCCAGTAGTTTTTATTTTATTTTAGTTTAAAATTATCCATGATCGTGCGTCTGGCATCGCTCTAGGTGCCAACAATACATGCCACCACCGGGCCGTGACTGAAAGTTTAATGGGCCGCGGCTGAGAGCTTCAGAAAACTCAACTGCGCCGAAGAAACTTCGGCGCATTTTTTAATTGTTTCTTTTCGGTATGTGTTTTTTGTTTGACGTGTGTTATTAGTCCGTGACGATTTAAGTCATAAACACAGGGCGAAATCCTATCGCATAATTATCACAGACAAGCTAAAAACAAGTCATCGACCTTAAGTGGAGAACGATCCTTTGGTAAAGGCTGGATAAACGTTTGAAGCTTTAGTTGGAACTATCAATTAGTCTTTCACTTAAATTTAACCTGTTCCTGTCGCGTGGGTGGTAATTTACAGACGAGAGTCTATGACATTTTTATTACAGTGTGGACACACCCTTAGTCTAAATATTATTATTATTCAGAAGATGAACCCTATTCATAGGGAACAAGCCCACAGGGGCCACTGACTTGAAATTCAAGCTTCCAAAGAATATGGTGCTCATTAGGAAATAAGAGAGGGCAAAGAGAAATACAGAAAGAAGGGATCTGACTTATTAAAAGAAGAAAAAATTAATAAATTAATATAGATAAAAATGTATTAAAATGCAAGGAGAATAGCACAAGGGTAGTAATGCATTGGATCTTCAACTGAACTTATGAAGTTCCAGTTGCACGAATACCCTAATTTAGGACCCGAACACTTTTGTAATGTACACCGCACGAGCAACTTCGATACGAAACAGTTCTTACGATTCTGTCAACAGCTGCAAAATGGTTCAGAAACCCTCCGGAATCGCCTGCTGTGGTTGGCATAATGGCCGTCACTAATTGATGTCATTTGGACGTCAATTACTGATGACACCTGGAAAATCAACAGGTGTTGGTAATTGCGATCGAAGCAGCGATTGAAACTGGCACCTTGGTGGTTTTAGTCTGAAAATCTATCTTTAGTTTGAAATATCTAGTTATGCTCGTTGTCTGAATTATTATTTCTGTATTTGCTAAGATAATGCTTGATTTTCATTTCGTGCCGCAATAATTAAATGACATGCGTACTCGATCTGTCGACTATTTAGGATGCACATGAATTACATGTATGTATATATACACATATATATACATGTATATATATTCATATTATAAATATATATGCATATATTATATATAAATTACACACACACACACACACACACACACACACACACACACACATATATATATATATATATATATATATATATATATATATATATATGTTATATAAATTATACACACAAATACAATATATATATATATATATATATATATATATATATATATATATATATATATATATATAAACATCTTCTTCTATAAGCCATTTAATTTCCATCACAAATTTTTGAGCTCTTGATCTTATGTGTTCCAGTTGAATTTTGACTGTTTTCATAAACCTCATTATGTTCATGTAATGGGTGACGATAAAAGCGAACTGTCCGAAAAAATTATCTTACCCTGGGCTCATTTAGTTCACGGTGCGCAAAAAGAAAAAAAAAAGAACAGATTTAACGTGACTTTTCAAAATGTCAGGGTTTATTCCGTCATTTTTCCCAACTAGTATCATCCTTCAACTAAAAGAGAAGGGGGAAATGGATCCTTTTTAGGACGTCCTTTCATCCTGCCATCAAAGGAACGTGTTTATCGAGGCAAGTCGGAAACGGCGATTAGAGGATCATTTAAAAAAAAAATTGCTGGCCTTTGAGGACGATTCAGTTCTCAAACCGGTACGTAATTCTAACTACGTGCAATATGTTTTTGTTTGAGTGTTCCGGAAAAGCTAAACCTTTAAGAAACCCAAAGGTAAACAACTGAAGCAAATGAGGGAATCTCATTTATTCTTTGCCTGAGGAGCAGTCTTGCGAAAAATGGAAACCTGAAACAATTATGAGAATTTTAAAGTCGAATTCTAAGCGGGAGGAAAAGAAAAAGCGTAGGAAGAAAATGTCTGGTGGTTTCTCACTCCTCAAAAGTAGAAGAGGAATAGGATTATTACTGAGAAGGGTGATCTACTCCGCCACTCACCTTGGAGGAACATTGACGCAAATGTAACTGGTGAAAGAAAACTAGTGGATATTTCTTCCGTAACAAAGTGTAGGTTTGAGCGCCACTCCACTTCCCATTACCACAACTCCCCATCCCCCCCAAAAAATTAGTCGCGTCAGTTGGGTTACTGGTTTTATCTACTTTAGCTTAGAGGAGGATTTCGCAAAATAAAAAAGACAGATTAAACAAAATGTTCTCATTTTCGCCAAACAGGGTTGCAATGATGGAAATGAAACAGTAGGAGAGAGAGAGAGAGAGAGAGAGAGAGAGAGAGAGAGAGAGAGAGAGAGATGGGCTAATATTAATATGGTGACAGCCGAATGATGTGAAATTATGAATAGGAAAGGTTAATTTTAATAATGGTGTTAGTGAAGATATAAAAAGCGAGTGATAGAACAGAATATCAATGAACACAGTATATACTCACGAAAGTAGAATGCACAGCGTCATCAACAACATAGGAAAGAGGATAATAAGATAGGACTACTAAACGGTTAAAAGGTGTAAAACTATTTCAATTTCTTAGGCATGAGACTAAATGCAAATGTTCGTCCACGTGATTTCCGTAACCATTTATCCGACGTCAGCCTGAAATAAATTCTTGAACGAGGTGTCCTCATGCAGTGACCGAAGCTTTGCAAGCCTCTGGCATCTACTTTTTCCGAGCCACAAACAAATAGAAACGAAAGAACAAAAAATAAAAGAAACAAAACAATTCAAAGGCTCCACAGATTAACCGTTCGCTTTGACATAGCCGAGTGAAAACAATAAAAAAAGGTTTTAACAGAATCCGCAGGCACAGAGCCCGGAAACTGAAGCCGACAGATAAAATACGTCTTTTATAGCTATGGCCTCAGAGAGACGCCCACTTTCCTGACCCACAAGTTGTG
>NC_089782.1:49793889-49803889 GCF_040412425.1 Macrobrachium rosenbergii | reverse complement strand
TGTAAGCACACATTTTTATCGTTAGGAAGCTTCAGACCTTCAATATTCTTATTATTCTTAATTACTAGATACAATGGCTCCTGAAAAACTACGTACAGTAACATAGACAATGGACATCCCTGACGAACAGACCTTTTAATTTGGAAATTGGGGCTAAATATTCCATTTACACAAATACAGCTCTTACATCTTTTATATAAAATACTTAACCAACAAATAAATTCACTAGGAAAGCCAAATTTCTTTAATATTTTAATTATAAATCCAATATTTACTCTATCGAAGGCCTTAGACCAATCTAGGTTTATTATAGCAAGTTTCACATTATTTTGTGAAGCATAAAAAACTATATCTCTAACTGTACGTTACAATTTACAATTGACCTATTCTGAACTCCACAGTACTGTTCTACTGATGTAATTTTAGTCATAACAAATTTCAACCTATTGGCTAACACTTTGGCTATTATCTTGTAATCTACATTAAGCAGTGAAATTGGTCTCCAGTTATCTATTTCCTCCAAATCTCCCTTCTTTGGTATTAATTTGATGATACCACTATACTGAGAATCTGTTAATTCACATTTTCTTTTATATATTTTACAACCTCTAAAAAATCTTTTTAATTATTTTCCAAAACTTTTTATAGAATTCAATTGGAATTCCATCTACTCCAGGCGACTTTTTATTATTCATTAACTTTATCGCATTATAAACTTCTTGCTCAGCAAAATCACCTTTCAAAATGTCTTTATCATCATCATCAAGTATATTATTATAAAATGAAAGAAAGTAATTTTGCATATTTTCATCCACAACCGATTTTTCATATAATTTTTCATAATATTCTTTTACATATAACATTTTAACATCTGTATTTTCCACGGTATGACCATCTCCACTTTTAAGATTACATATAAGTTTTGAGGCTTTACTGTTTTTTTCTCTATTTAATAAATACGAAGACAATTTTTCTCCTTTAACAAGGTCATAAATTTTTGCTCTTATCTTTATCCCTTCACATATTTCATTTTGAATATTATTTATATTTTTCTTTACAGCCTCAGTTTCTTTATATTTCACTTTTGCTACATAGCTCTCCTCGTACAGTTGTCGCAGTCTGTGCTGTAACAAATTCAACAGACCATACCTTTCTTGAGCTAATCTCTTGCCAACTTTCAAGAAAAACAATTTACATTCTTGTTTAACCCATTCCCACCATAAAGGAACGTTACTAAAGTTAGGCTTTTTAGATTTCAGTTGATTCCAAAATGAAAAAAAATTCTTCTGCTATACCATTCACATTTTAAAGCTCAGTATTAAGTTTCCAAAAACCCTTCCCTGTTTTCACTTTACTAAGTTTTATTTCTAAAATAACCATATTATGATCTGAAAAACTTATTGGGATATTGCTTACTCGTTGAATTTCATTCACACACTTTTCTGTGTAAATCCTGTCAATTCTTGAACCATAGTTATTTCTCACATAGGTATACCCAGGGATACTACCCTTGCCACCAGATACATCTTTTAGCCTTAAATCTCTGACAAGGTCTTTTAATGATTCACTTACCAAAGCATTATTCCCATCACTACAGTCTTTCGGTGATTCAATACAATTGAAATCTCCTCCCAAAATAAGATTTTCATTATTATGTCTCAGATAAAACAACAGTTTTGTTTTGAAAATTCTTCCCTTTCTTTGCATCTTGCAGTACCAGAAGGGCCATAAACATTAACAACATTAAACACTCTATCATTATACAGTATTCTCATACCTAAAATCTGCCCTTCAGAATCCATTTCTCTACTCAGTACGTCAATTCTCTTGTACTTTGTGGTACATATTATGGTTCCTTCTTTAGGAAGATGAGTAGGATTAAAACCTATATCAAAGTTACCTGTTGGATACTCCAGTCTTTTTATATCTTTAACATTATATTCCTGTAACAATAAAATATCAATTTTATAATACTTAACAATATTGACAGTTTTCATTTGTTTCTTGATATCATTTAGACCATTTATATTCAAGCTAGCTATGGACAATGCCGTTATGAAGTATGAAAAAAATTAAAGTGTAAAAAAAAAACAAGGAAACACCATGACCTCATTCTTTTACACGCTTTTTCTTGGTAAGCCAATTTTTCCTATCATTACCCTTCCTTCCCTCTTTTCGTTTTTCGGGAGCTTTCGTAAGAGTTATCTTCCCAGGATCCTGCACTTTAACATTCCATGTCTTGCTGCTATCTTCCAATCGGCTTCTAGCTTCGTTCTGTTGATCATCGCCATCCGTTTCCGTAAAAGTGTCTTCCACTGATTCACAATCAGTCGCTTGACTCTCTTCCCCTTCCACATGAATATCCTCTTCCATTTCCTTGTGAATGTCCGCTGTCACAACTACTTCCATCAATCCTTCTTCAGATGAAATATTTTTCTTTGTTTTGTTCGGAGAGTTCGAGAATAAATAATCCAAGGAATCGGAGATTTCAAACGGTGAAGTACTCTGTTGGGAGATTCCTATTGGGCCAGGTGTTATTACATCCTCGTCACTTGTTTTACCATCCAGTCGGTCCTTCTCTCCAGTTTTATTCTCATTGCTATTTTCCTTATTGTTATCCAAACAATCTGTAGCCATGGTTGTTTCGCTTAGCTTTGTATTATCTTCGAGTTGTTCCTGAACTTCCACATTACCGGTGTTCACCGTTTCTTGGTTAATTTTTCCTTTGTCTTGATTTGTGTGGTCCTTATCGTTGTCAGTGTTCTCATTATCCTTTTCGTTACTATCTCCTTTATTATCCACATTCTTTTTCCCTGTCATTGGAGGAAATTCCATTTCATTATCCACATTAATCCTTGCATTTATATCACAATCGGCAGCTATGTGGGCATCATTTCCACATATATGGCACGTTCTCTTTTGGCCGTTGTATAAGAAAATGAGAGTGTATCCAAGAACGGTAATGGATGACGGGATGTTCTTCTTGATTTCCATTTTAGCGGTCCTGATCCCATTTAACAGCCCTTCTCCTTTTCCAAGCCTCCTATGTTTGTTATTGCGAATTTCAAGCACTTTTCCATATTTTGATAACACATCCTCAATCATATCATTGTCCATGTCAAATGGACCACGACGAATTGAAACATAAGTGAATAAACTACTGAAGTTCAGAATCTTTACACTGTCCCTATCCGATATCTAACGTTTTACCGTCGAATTTTTCAATAAATTCATCAAATACCACAGTATTCTCGAACTTAATCACTACCTTATTATTTGACAAAAGCTGAAATCCAATCAAGTCATCATATTCGATCTTTAGTTCCTCAAAAATAACTCTGCATACTAGATTCTATTCAGGATAACATGTAAAACAGTCCAGCGGAGTCTTTTCTCGTTAATGGAGGCGAATAAAACACCATGATCAAAGAAAACGGTATTCCCTGTGCGCCTGAGGCATAGCCTCAGTGCATATAAGTTTCTGCACCCGATGCGTAAGAGAGTTGATGTTTTATTAGATCTAGGCTACAGCAATATTAAAGCACTATCTTAGTACACACCAACTATACAATCACTTCAGGCCATGTTGTACATACCTCAGTCCCATTGAAAACCAACAGAAGTGGTCCAATTCCACGAAAAAAACCTAAAACCAAGATCGTTGTTGACGACGTCTTGTTTACAATCAGGTTCTTCTTCTTCCAACAGGATGACATTAAATATAAATTGTCCACTAGGCAGTTGGACTAATAGAAAAGGTTAACAGTCTAATGAGGCTAAATACGTCACTGAGTGAATCTGTAAGTCAATAGATTACATGATTCGTACTGGTGTTTCATAATGCGTAGAAAGAGCGGGTCTGTCTTGAATAAACCTATGCTGCTTTTAAAGTTTTTACTTTCATTATATTGAATACATGTTGTTGCTATTCGATTTCTCTCGATAAAACTATTGTTTCTTAATAAGAATTCTTGCTTTTGACCACAGAATTGGATCAAAAGATTCTCTAACATGGTCACTAATGGCAATGTTTCTCTGGTCAGTAGCGGTACTGTAGCCTACTTATGATGTGTAATCCGTTTTTCAACAGTTTGTGCTGATTGTCCAATATGAAAATTTATTGCAACCACAAGGAATTTTGTACACTACCCCGTTGTCGTATATTAGGGCTGTTTCTTATTAAATTCTACCAATGGCTTTGCGACTGGAAAATGCAGCAGTTAAATTTGGCATGTATAACAAACACAGTTTATCGCTATTAAAATTCCTATTTCCAAGAGTGGAATAAATAGATTTTTTGGTTAGCGAGAAACACTTATCTATATCATATAAGGTAACATTGTGCTTAAGACCCAATCCAAATTTATAATTTATCTCGTCATCAAAGTATTCAGGGCTGACTAGATGAAGAGCTCTTAAAAACACAGATCTTCTTCCTGACTGCTTTAGTTGTTTACTATGGAAAGATTTCCCTGTGATAATCAGATTACTGTTGCTTCCTTTTCGACGTACTTTAAACCTTAAAACATTATTTCTAATGGCGTTAACATCCAAGAACGTTATAGTATTATTTTCTTCCTTCTCAACCGTAAATTGGACCGAAGGTACCAATCCATTCAAAGTGTTAATGTATGATCGATATCCAAGTGAATATTCCAAATACTAAATACGTCGTCAGCATAATGGAACCAAAGTATGTTGTCGGGTAAAATGGAATTAGCCACCCTACCCTTATAAAATTCCATGTAAATGTTAGAAAGAACAGGTGGGCAGGTCTCCATCTGCATACCAAATTTGTCTAAAATATTTACCATTAAAAACAAAGCAAGTATCTACTACACAAATTCTAATTAACTGCACAATAATACTAACCCGTAAAGTAGAAATATATATATCTACTTCATATCTCAAAAAATCTAGAACATCATTTACAGGTACAAAGGTAAACAAGGTAGTTACATCGAAACTAACCATAAAGTCATCGTCTGTAAACTTACATTTTTGCAGTTTACCAACAAAATCGACAGAATTAGTCTTATGTGACTTGGAAATTGCGCCAACTAATGATTAAAAGAACGAGACAAGGAATTTGGACAAAGCATAGACACTACCAACTATAATGATTATACTGGGTAGCTCGACCAACAAAAAAAGTTAAGTTTAATGAGGCTAAATATGTAATTGAGTGAATACTTAAGTCAATATATTACATAATTTGTTCTGGTTTTTCACAGTGTGTAGAAAGAGCGGGCCTGTCTTGAATAAACCTATACTGCTATTAAAGTTATCGTTTTCTGTATATAGAATACATGCTTTTTCCATTAGATTTCTCTCGATAAAATTATTGTTTCTGAATAGAATTATTTCTTTAGACCAGTGAATTGTATAAAATCATTTTCAAGCATGGTTATTTACCACTGTTTCTCTGATCAGTAGCGATACTTATCCTATGAGACCTATAATCATTATAGGTCTCACAGGATAAGTATCGCTACTGATCAGAGAAACAGTGGCAAATAACAGTGCTTGAAAATGATTTTATACAATTCACTGGTCTAAAGAAATAATTCTATTCAGAAACAATAATTTTATCGAGAGAAATCTAATAGAAACAGCATGTATTCTATATATAGAAAAGGATAACTTTAATAGCAGTATAGGTTTATTCAAGACAGGCCCGCTCTTTCTACACACTGAAAAACCAGAACAAATTATGTAATATATTGACTTAGGTATTCACTCAATTACATATTTAGCCTCATTAAACTTAACTTCTTTTGTTGGTCGAGCTACCCACTAGACTATTTATATGTTATGCCATCCGGTAACAGCTGTAAGGACTATTTACCATTTTTACTTCTTTATATTTTATGCAAGTCTTGAAGTCAAATGTAAATCTATGTCCAGCATATATTTTCTTAAACTGATTAGTCAATCATGTTCCCAGGAAGAGGCCTGATGGAAGGCGGAACTGCTGGGACAAATTATGAACTGCATTTCCTTTTTTCCTCTCTGGTTTCTTTCTTCGTTTTCACTGTGCAGGACGTCGATGCATATATATATATATATATATATATATATATATATATATATATATATATATATATATATATATATATATATATATATATATTGTCAGGGCCCCTGGATGTGGTAAGGGAACACTGGGAGGGAGATAGTCCTGATGTTAATGTTTTAGATTATGTCTCCACTTTACAGGAAAAATTGCATCGAGCGCGATCTTTCGCTCAGGAACACCTGGCAAAAGCCCAAGTGTCCATGAAGTATAAGTATGATGTAGGCACTCGTATAAGGAATTTTGATATTGGTGACGAAGTGCTAGTGTTGCTTCCCATATCTGACAATCCTTTGAAAGCCCAATTTTCAGGCCCGTGGAAGATACTTAAGAAAATAAATGACGTAAATTACCTAATTGAAACACCAGATAAGAGGCAGAAATCCCGAATTTGTCATATAAACATGATTAAGCCATATATTAGTAGGGATGATAATATGAATGTTGAACCAGCAGGTGTCGTAGATGTAGGAGTAGAATCTTTTTTGAGTGACAAATTGTCGGTAAGTCCAAATGGGTTGAGTAGTAACTCTGACATTTTAAATAACCTAAATATTAAATTTCAGCACCTAGACTCTGGTAAGGCCAAATCTTTAATTAATCTAATCAATGAGTACAAAGATCTTTTTCAGGACACACCAGGTAGGACAGATATCCTACAACATGATGTAGATGTTGGGGAGGCTCAGCCCATTAAACAATGTCCCTATAGGCTGAACCCCCTCAAAAGAGAGATAGTCAAGAAGGAGGTAAATTATATGCTTAACCATGATCTCATTGAGCCAAGCTGTAGTGCTTGGAGCTCGCCTGTGGTCTTGGTCAAGAAGGAAGGCGGAGAGCACCGCCTCTGCTTTGACTATCAAAAGGTGAACGTTGTCACTGAAACAGACTCCTTCCCTTTGCCTCGGGTGGAAGATTGCATTGACCGGGTAGGGTCTGCCAGGTATATTAGTAAGTTTGATTTACTAAAAGGTTATTGGCAGGTAGGTCTTACACCCAGGGCAAAGAAAATCTCAGCCTTTGTTACAGGTGACGGTTTGTTTGAATGTAAGGTAATGCCGTTTGGGATGAAGAATGCAGCCGCCACCTTTCAGAGGCTGATGAACTTTATAACTAGTCGTTTGGAAGGATGTGTTGTTTACATTGATGATTTAGTGGTCTACAGTAATGACTGGGAGACACACCTAAAACGAAATAAGGCTTTGTTTGAGGTACTGCGGAAGGCTGGGCTTGTAATTAATCTAAGAAAGAGCGATTTTGCTCAGGCAAAAGTGATTTATCTTGGGCATGAAATTGGCCGGGGTAAAGTCGCTCCCAAACAAGCGAATGTTGAAGCGATTACAACCTTCCCAGCACCTCAGAATAAGAGGGGTGTGAGACGGTTCTTAGGAATGGTAGGCTATTATCGCAGATTTATAAAGAATTTTTCTGACTTTGCTAGTCCCCTGACTGAATTATTAAAGAAAACTGTGAGATTTGTATGGAATGGCGAGTGTCAGAAAGCATTTGAAAGTTTGAAATTTACATTAATAACTTTTCCTTTATTACGTTCACCTGATTTCTCTCTTCCCTTTTGTTTATCCACTGATGCAAGTGACATAGGAATAGGTGCCGTCCTGCTACAAGAAGACTGCGAAGGATCCATGCATCCCGTCGCATTCTTCTCAAAGAAACTGTTACCTGCGGAGCGCAGATACTCGACTATTGAGAAGGAAGCCTTGTGCTTGGTCAAAGCCATCATTCATTTTGATGTATATTTGTCAGCCTTTGCGGAACCCATAAAAGTCTATACTGATCATAATCCATTAATATTTTTGAATAAATTTAAGGACAAGAATCAGCGTATTTTACGCTGGAGTTTGCTTTTGCGGGAGTATCCTTTATCTATACAGCATATAGCTGGGAATGCAAATACTGTACCCGATGTCCTTTCTAGGTCGTTTGATGGAGCTGGGGAATAAAGTGGCCATGTATTGTTGTTTCAGGACTCCTTATATTTTGTGCTAACTGTCTTTCCTTTAACAGGGCTATTTGAGGCGTATCTAGTTAAGCCTCGGTAATATTTGTTTCCTTAACACATATAATTTTGTTAGATTTTTTTTTAACGTTATTGGTTCCTTACATTTAACTGTTTAAAAAGAATAATTTGAATTCCACATTAATTTTTGCCTTGCCTTTTCTACTTAGATTTTTGCCTTGTCTAAAAAAAATAATAAATTATTTTTTTCCTTTGAGGAGGGAGCTGTAACTAATTAAAATTTTTCTTTAATTTCTCTTTAACGTAAATTAAATTTTCATCTTTACATAAGTCACGAGAAACTGCTTGTTGGTTCTTTTCGCTCCTCTCAAGAATTTTGTATTTATTGTTATATAGATATATTTATCCGCTTGTTTCTTTTTTTCATATTTCAACGAGCGGAGTATCGTCATCAGTAATTGCCTCTTTCGCCGGATGGTTTTTCGCTGCTTTTCTCGTCGCCCTTATTTGATGTGGGGGAGTTTTCCATCAGGCAAGGATTGATAGTTTCGGTTCCCCAAAGGGAGGTTCAGCATCCTATATTTCCACTGCACTCTTCGTCACTTGTTGGCTGCAACACTGCTTTCTGGCTAAGGCCAGGACTTTTAGACGCTCGCTTTTTTTTTTTTTTTTTTTTTTTTTTAACGCGAGGTTGCTGTTGGTGGAGAGGGTGTGCCTTGTGCCCTCTTGTGCGAGCTTGTCTGTGGGTTTTGCTTTCGCCCACCTGTGAGCAAGGCCCATCCTTGCGTTGACGAGTGCACTGCTGTATCCTCCGGGAATCGTCAGGAGGCCTTCTGAGGCCGGAGAAGGGTGAGCATCCCCTTTTGCCTATATTTGTTCTCCTCTGTGAGTGGACAACCCAGTAGGACCATTGCTTCAAAGCATCAAGCGGAAGCTCCCGTAGGAGCTTTTATAGACAGTTTCCGTGACTGAAGCAGTTTCAGTGTATTTTCACTATATTTGGTGAACGTTTATTAATTGTATGAATTAAGGTGCATCTCATTTGTTTTGTAAATATTATTGTTAAGGAGAAAGTCAGTTATTAGTGTTAAGTTTCTTCACTGCGTCTCCGCCAATCGTGCACACATGAGTGAGTGTTGATTCTGTCCTACTTCTGTGACACTTCTCTCTTACTCTTCGGTATAATAGTTAGGTAGGAAATTTAGGTATGTGTGAGGGTATTGTATATGCTTGTATGTTTTTTTTTCTAGTTCAATCAGGTTTTCGGGAACACTTTAATTATTAAGTTTGTTTTGTAAATAAATAAGTGTTAAATTTAGGCATTTGATTTTTTTGTCACCCTCTTTGAGTGTGTGTTATCCAAAGTCTTTGTCTGGACTGGCAATTGATTTATTGAACAGAGGGCCTGGTTTAAAAAAGAAAAAATAATTTGTGGCTCTTGTTGAAGAGTTCTTAACAATATATACAATATATGTATGTATATATATATATATATATATATATATATATATATATATATATATATATATATATATATATATATATATATATATATGTGTGTGTGTCTGAAAACCGCAGCAACGTAGTAAGCATTACTACCTGAACGCTACTCACAGGGAAATGCAGTGGCGTTCAAGAAATTCAAAAGGTTTGAGATACGAATGTATCATATCCAAAGTAAGAAGAATGCTGAGTAAAGGGCTGTGGGTGTTTTTGTTAGAGAGAATGCACCTTACAGCAAACTGGCTTCTTTCCCGCTGGCCAGCGGGCAATGACACTTGCTCTTACTAGAAGCCTGGAAAGAGAACAACATTCTCTGTCTGTTTGGTGTGATGTTCAAATAAGAGCAGCATGGGGAAAGCATCCCTTACGCTTTATGTTAGCTTCTGGGTTTGCAATTTGCGTGGACATAGTGCAGAAAAGGAATTTTGTGTTAGTTAATGTGT
>NC_089782.1:49746389-49768889 GCF_040412425.1 Macrobrachium rosenbergii | reverse complement strand
TTACTCACAACTTCGCTACATTGGTGACCGTGGAAATGTACAGCCCAACGATGCCAGCAATGACACCGTCGCCGCCGCCTCCATATGTCTGCCTCCATTCGCACCCCACAACCCAGAAGCATTAGCTGATCCAGGGGCGTGACACCTGGGAATGTGCCCCCCATGAAAAATAATGACAAAATAATATTGAAGACTTAGATAATAATATAAATTAGAAATATAAAAATAGGAAAAAAATTAAAAATATGTTATAGAAATAATATATATACAAATATACATATGAATGTATGTGTATAATATGAAAAGTGGTGGGCGCCCCATGAAATTTTTGTGGATCCACTAGTGCCCAGAAGCTTGGTTCTTCAGGGTGGAGACAATCTTCCAATCGAAGAAAATTACCTTCTCAGCACGCAAAGCCGTCCTCGAATTCGTGCCAGACGACGTTTTCGAACAAGTCACAGGATGGCTCACAAAACTGCAAACCCCTGTCACCTACGAATCATCACTTGAAGTCATCCTTGAACAACTATGGGGCAGCCATAGGAGACGAGCGGCCATCGCATATCTACAAGCAATTGCGGCGGCTCATAACGCTACCCGCCGCAGACGGCCAACCCGAGTCAACCCTGGACCTTGTGAGAGAGGCCCTCTGAAAACTGCCCTGTCAAACAGTGGCGGCCACCTGTCTGTTTGTTGTTTCAATAAATCAGTAAGTTTGTAGATGCAGCCCCTTACTCACGTCTTCGCTGTAAGGTAAAATATATATGCATATATTTTTAGAGTATTCGTTCTGACCTACTGACTTTATTCTTTCTCAGGGATCAAATCAGGAGTCTGGCTGAAGTCCAGGAAAATTACTATTACACCTTGATTAGCTGACTGTGATTTCTGGGTCAGTGAGTACCCTAATAAGAAAAGAGTTGGGCTGAAAGCCTTAATTCAACAAGGAATTGTTGCAAATAAACACTGAGGGTTACTGGAAAAGGGAATATATTTACAATTAAACGCGTAAATCAGAAGACTGGGGATTGATAGGCAGGGAAAGTAATACTCTGCCTCGAGAATGACTACCTCAGCAATGGGTCACACATTGAAAAATAAATGAGGGATCTTCTTCAAAGGGACTCTGAAGGATTGATTGCAGTGGGAATGCCACTACAAAGGGCACAAGATAAACATTCATTTCCACAGCGACGACCGTCTGCAATTAGAAAGATGCAAGTGGTTATATACGAATTTATAACGACGTCGGCGAATCGAGGATTGAACATATGGTGCCAAGAAAACCCGATTCAGGTGTGGGATGCTTACGTTAAAACTTCACTTTGGGCTTACTGAGTTAGGACTGTGAGAAAATAAAACTTCAGTTAGAGATTAAAGTTAAGTGACTGTTTGGAAAAAACCTCAAATCAGGACGTTACCTTATAACTCAGCGATGAAGAGCCTCGTTGAGAAAATGCACAAGGAATGGAGGGATGAATTTAATGGGTCACACTTGACAGTACTGGGGGTGGCCATAAGGGATGCCACATGGATGGCTCGATAAGAAGCATGCAAGGGGCAGTGTATTCAGTATTTCGCCAGGTATGTTTCTGAGAGCATTGCTCTGGTGTCAGGAGTATTTAAGCCCTCGGGGATTAAGATTTGGTCATACTTAGAGGTCGCTGAGATTGCAGCTGAGTCACAGTCTCCATTTTCTGTCAAGCCCTTCCAAATTCTGGTGACTTCTGGCAACCCGTGTTCACCCGTTTTTATGGGGAACTCAACTTTCCCAGCGGTTTTCAGCAGGCTTCAATTCTATTTGCTTTTTACCTGAAAGGAGGCAATTTCAAGCTGTCACCAGTTCTTAGGAAAGGTCAAGATGTACCAAAAGGGGGAATGTGGAGAGAAAATTAGGTAGGAGCTGAGTTTCTCATGCCCTTCCTCAGTTAGTTATCAGTATCAAAAGTACTTTATTTAGTTTATAAACCAGCTGGGAGTTGGGTTTGCTTATAAAGTGGTTACCCACATTACTATATATATATATATATATATATATATATATATATATATATATATATATATATATATATATATATATATATATATATATATATATATATATATGTGTGTGTGTAATTCTAATAGCCACAATGCCCTCTTAACTTCTCAATTCTTAGCGCTTTTTGGATATGCTTGTAGCTACGAAGCCGTGACATCCAAACACAAGAAATTGAAGAGACTTGTGATTTGCCGGTCGCGGAAGGTCGGCAACGTGACCTCCTTGTGGTTAAGGTGACCCGGGTTCGTCTCCGCGGGAGACGAACCGGGTCACTTAACCCTAAGGAAAATCACGTTGCCGACCTAACTACGAGAAGGCCGGCAACGTGACCTCCTTGTGGTTAAGGTGACCCGGGTTCGTCTCCCGCGACCGGCAAATCACAAGTCTTGTGATTTGCCGGTCGCGGAGACGAACCGGCAAATCACAAGTCTCTTCAATTTCTTGTGTTTGGATGTCACGGCTTCGTAGTTACAAGCATATCCAAAAAAAAAGCAAGAAAAGAATCGAGAAGTTAAGAGGCATTGTGGCTATTAGAATTACATATATGTGTCTGGTAAAGTGACCAGTAGATTCAATATATATATAATATATATATATATATATATATATATATATATATATATATATATATATATATATATATATATATATATATATATATATATATGTATGTATGTATGTATGTATGTATATATATATGTATATATATATATATATATATATATATATATATATATATATATATATATATTATACATATATATATACATACTGTGAGGGTGAGTGGTTGTTTGAGGAAAATAATGGTTTGTTGTTGTATAGTTGCCTCCTTACCCAGGAGTGCTTTTCTCTCTGTTGAGAGTTTTCGTCTGTTGTATTCACAGTGACAGAATTAGTCAGGTTTGGAAAGCAGAACAGCAGGTTCTCGACAATGTTCCATCGAGAACACGGCAGCAGCAATTCTCTGAGGATCACCTTGTTGTGGGTGATGGCAGCAACTGCAGGTTTTTCAGGATCACCTTGCTGTGGGTGGTGACAGCAACCACAGTTTTCTGAGGATCACCTCATTGTGGGTGATGGCAGCACAGCTGTTTCCTGAGTATCACCTGGTTGGAGGGTGATGGCCACATCGGCAGATTTGAAGCGTCACTGGGTTGATGGACTTCGAGTACTTAAGGAGGAGGTCGCGATTGGATCATGTTTTTAGTTACTATACTATTACTGCTGGTGGAGCAAAAGGCTCTTAAGGAGTTATTGTATTGAGTTAGAGCAAAAGGCTCTTATATTGTTGAGCAAAAGGCTCTCAAGTCATTGTTGTATATCATTGAGCGAGTGCTTGTGTAATTGTGGTTAATGAGGAAGTATGGCTCTGAAAGTGTTTATGTAATTAATATTTTACTTTTGTATGTGTGGTGCTGCTGCTGGATATTATTTATTTTAGGATTTATTAATATTTCATTTTTATATTTGTGTGTGCTGCTGCTGGAAATTATTTGTTTTTGGGATTTATTTATTGAGAGTTGTTATTGAGAATTTAAAGAAAAGTATGTGGAACCATGTAATCTGATTGTTGGTTATAGTATTGATAATTTTTTTACGTTTCTATTTTCCAAAATCTAGACTCGTTTGTAAAAATGTATAAAAATTTAGGATGGTAAATTAATTTTAAGGTATCTTAAGTCGTTTTGTTAAGCTCCTTCCTCCTTTGCCTGTCTCCACTGCCGCCAGTAATTCCAGCCTCATTTTTCTTTTGGCAATTAAGATCCTGCAGGACTGAGTGAGGTCCATTACATTGGCGACCGTGACAATATATATAATATATATATATATATATATATATATATATATATATATATATATATATATATATATATATATATATATATATATATATATATATATATATATATATATATATATATATATATATATATATATATATATATATATATATATACACACATATATTATCTCACTTGCATAATATGCTCGACGATGGATAAGCACAGAAATGGTGGGATACAAATATTTTTTTAGTCATTCTAGGATTCCACAAATTTTCAACTTCACATATGTTGTCTATATTACTGTATTTTCAAAACAGAGGTTTGATGATAATTCAACTTTTGTAAGGTCTAAAGGTAGTAAAGTTATCGGTAAGGATTCTTTGGGAAACTAAATTAGAAGAAAACACCTACAGGAAGGTAAATTTGCGGTTACATTTCTCAAGCATCAACGAGATTGTTACGCAATTTCACTAACTTCTATCTACTTTTCAGTTTTCCATTCAACGGCCCATTTTCTCGTAAAATGGTAAATTTGCATTTTTTCTCACCGACTGACTGACTTCAAAAAGTTTATTTTATGTTGACTCCTTTCCTGTAACTTATGAGCTTATGTAATTATCAAAATTATTCAATTGTGAAGAACTGTCTCATTTTTTATTTCTTAAATTTATGCTTCAGTTTTCATTAAATCATGACTTTTCTAAGAATCATGCTTAGAGTAGTTTTATGAAATTCATAAAAAAATATATTTCAGGCTCATTTTTCGTCCAAGGAAATCATTTCCTCGCAGTTCATTTAAAACTTTGCTTACCTCGTGAAGAATTTCGCGAGGAAGCCGACCGAAATCTTTTCGTAGAAATCTCTACATGTCATTAATTCCAATTCATTCAATGTGTTCCCTTTCAATTCATTCAAAATTTTTACCAGGTTAAGTTTCAAACCGGCCACGTCTTCAGGAAGTTTTCAAATTCTGTAGAAACGGCCAAAAATAAGGGTCAGATTGCGTCTTGCCTCTACATCACACCAAAAGCTACACACACACACACACACGCAGGCACACACACACACACGAATAGCGTTAACAGTACGCCCTCGTATTTTCCAAAATCCCGATGAATCCCGATGCATAAAGAATTCCTTTGAAAAATATGACTCGTTGTAAATCGGATTTTTGCAGAAAGAAACAAAGAAAATTTTTGGAATTCGAACACAGATGATTGACTGTTAAGAATGTGAAAACATGAAACGACCCTGTTAATAAACATGGTACGTAAATGATAATAATATCTAATTGAACGTAATATAGAAATTGCACTGTATTCTTCTAGAACCTCAATCCCCAAAGTGCGTAGGACTTCCTAAGAGTGCTTAATTGATCATTATCTTATTTTTTTTTTGTTAACGGGAGGTTATTCAGTTACTTCATTAAGGAATGGCTTTAATATCCCCAGTCACGCATACGCGTACCCGTTGTAGTTAGATTTCACCAATGAATTGAGGGGGTTGATTCCCATTATTATCTCAGAAACCCTCGAAAATATTAGTACGACAAAGTAGATACTTCCAAATATTTAGGTTCTGATACTGAGGTGAATGAAGCCACTGAATACAAAAAATAATAATAATAATAATAATAATAATAATAATAATAATAATAATAATAATAATAATAATAATAATTATTATTATTATTATTATTATTACTATTATTATTATTATTACTATTATTATTATTATTATTATCAAATGTTTAGGTTCTGATACCGAGGCGAATGAAGCCACTGAATACAAAAACAACAACAATAATAATAATAATAATAATAATAATAATAATAATAATAATAATAATAATAATAATAATATTATTATTATTATTATTATTATTATTATTTTTATTATTATTATTATTATTACAGCACTCGTCAAAATGTTGAAAGGTTCATTGTGATTTTTCAGTTTTATGGTACGACATGGAAACCTTAAACATAAAAAGACCCATTTTCCCGAACCTCGTCATTAATAAAGCCTTTCACACACAAACAAAAAATGTAGAATTAACGTAAATGTCACAAACGGCAGTGATTGCAGGATTGCATTTAACGTGACCCTTTGTTATTTTATGAAAAATGAGGTAGTGGAGCGCATAACCGATGAATCAATATTTTAATTATCAATATCATCGGCGAATATCATACAAACAGTAAAACTATTCGCAGTTGCAGTCATGGGAGTTTCTTTTGTTCGAAATTGCAATCATGTGCCCGTCAGTAGCCGGCAGAGAGCTTTATTTTTTTTTTTTCGTTTGGTTTCTTTTTTTATCGGATATTACCACTTTGTTATCTGCCACCAGCTGGGGTCTTGCAATACTGTGAACTTTTCTGTAATTCAGGGGTGTTTCGTGATATTGCAGTTCAATTTCGAACTGAGGACGTATGAAGAAAGATAAATAAATGTTCAAAATAGATAACTTACCTTTGTTTGAGTGCTATATTATTTTCATTGCAACATACGTCAGTGATTTTTCCAAAAAGTATAAATGAAAAGGGTATATATATATATATATATATATATATATATATATATATATATATATATATATATATATATATATATATATATGTATGTGTGTGTGTGTGTGTGCACTCACACACACACACACATATATATACACACACACATATATATATATATATATATATATATATATATATATATATATATATATATATATATATATATATATATATATACTGCATATATTTCTCACGATATGCGGCACTACAAATAGCCGCTAAAATTTATCGTGTATGTATTATTTACTTCATGTCTTTCCACAACAGGTCAGACAAGGTGTTTACATGCCGGCTTGGCAGTCATCTGTGCATATAAAGATTTAACTACGTCCATAATTGAATAAATTTGAGTGTAGGCGTTATTAATTGTCAGATAAAATGGCATTAAGTTATTGTTTATTCTTCAATTAGCCCTACTCCAGGGTCCTATCTTTCAGTAACATGGCTAAACAGTACTTCTTATCGTCTTCACCAATGCTTCCTAGTATCCCTTGGCACGTAATATGATCTTACGTTTAAATACGACTTAATACTAGCTTTCAATCATCAGAAATAACCTAGAAATTTACCTCCTTAGATCCCTCACTATTGAGGTAATATGAGATGACTTTTGAATACCAGTTACGTAACTTTAAATGCAAATTAAACAGTGATGTTTATAAAGCTTTTCATCCAACTGCGGTTTTTTTTTTTTTTTACTTCTTTGTACTTCATACCTAATTGATTGGTCCTATCCTTTATTGTGATTCAGTAAGTCTTCAATTTCACTGAAAGAAAAACAAAGTGCAGAAAAAAATGTGGTGTTATGTATCAAAAATGATAGGTTAACCCTGAAGGAGTCCCGCTTAGATCACGGCAGAGTAATCATCGTTTCCACGCACGCGAGAATTCACTTCAGACATACGGCGGGCAAAATCTGTTGGTAACTGAAGATTAATTGCCTTCAGTGACAAATATTTATTGTTCAACTCATACTTTAATCTTGCACCATAGTAAGGCACATTTTACAGTAAAAGCTAACGATTATTTTGCTCTTATTCCAATTCCGTTTGGTTGATTGGTTGGGTGAGATTGAGATGGCTTGATGCTAACCTTCCTCAAATGTGTGAAAGGGAGTAAGAGGCCTTAGTGTGGACTTCTGGGTTCTGACCAACCAAACGAAGATGATCGTTTAATCTATATTCATAATTTTATACAAAAGATTTACCAAACTTCAGTTTAATTTTTTAAATAAACTTTGCGTTATTCATCGGAACAGCCTTCTCAGTGAGCGAAGGTTTTTAATTTTGTAAATTGCTGCAAAATAAATTTCAGTATTTCTTCTTATATTCGTCTAAAACTTGAATTCGCTGAATTAAGGATTATCCGGCCGGTGAAGTTTCTCTAAGTCTTGGCAAAGTGTAAGTTCTCGTAACTCTCTCTCTTTCTCGTGCCTGAAGCGTTCTAAGTTTCTCTTCAGGAATTTCCTATTATTGGCAGAAAGAGCAAAAATACTGACTATTCTTCATTTCAAAATTCTCTCCTAATATATTTTGAAAATTGAGGAGTTTTATTTTGGAATATCTATTTTATTGATAAAAAATCGGTTGGACATTTCCTTCCCTATTAAGAATATTGATAAGTAAATAAGAGAATTTAGGCTCACTATGTCCTATTTTATTTGTAATTTGACGGTATGCAAATACTTTTTCAGGAATTAGACCTTATTCTTGCAACTATGCATTTCCTCTTAAAGACTCTTTAGCGACATGAAATCATTCTATTTACACATTCTTAAAAATTTCTTCAACCTATCTGGACCGTGGCGTGATTGTGCAGATCTATGATGATAAACAAGGCGAATGCATTGATTCACAAAGCAAAAAAACATAAACACAGAGGCAGTTCTAATAAAGAAGTAGAAAACAGTTACTAATCGAAGAATAGCATAAGCAAAGAAAGACAAAGATAATTTACAACACGCTAAAGAAAAATAAAAACCAGCGCAGTCAACATGCATAGTGCTCTATTATTCCTTGTAAGAAAGAAAAAGGACAAAGGATCGTTATCACTTTCTTTGTTTCATGAAATTTATTGTTTTTTTTTTTATCAAGATATCAGTGGGATTGTTAGAAGTAGCTTTCCATTTACACCGATTATATAATAGTAATAACATTAATAATAAAAACAGCAACAACGACATTCAAATTTTACAATAAATCTTATTTATATTTGGCATTTGTATGTCGGCCACCGTCAGTAAATCCTCAAATTAGTCGCTGACTATTAGTCCTTGTAATTCTGTCTATCTGAAAAGTGTGTTCAAAGTAATTTACCCATGGAAAATTTCCAGTTATCTAAATATTGTGTTCACTGTACTCTGTTCAAAGCTCATTTCTGCAACTTGGATGTCATCTATGATGACATCTTTACATTTTAACTAATTAACTTTTCTAAGGGACCTCTCAATGTTATGTTACCTGTGACCTACTAACAAATGAGTCGCGATCTCAAGAGCGAAAAACTCGAGTTACTACGAGAAAGCAAATGCTGCGAGCAGAAAACAAAACTGTTTTGCTTCACTATCGTGGGGATCACCTAATGTATGTCATTGAATGAGGTGTGAACATTTGACAAAAAAAAAAAAAAAAATAGAAAAGTGTTGAAGGAGTAGGACAGCAACGCCTCTAGTAAGAGATCACCCGGAACGACTGATAAAGTAAAGGAGACAGAACAAGGCAGCTGAGGGATTATGATTTGCAGGAATCGCCAGCACTACGTGTAAATAAGATAAATGGAAATGAATAAATTGGGAAAAATACAGCAAAATACTGACACAAGTATTTTAAGTATTTTAGTCATTCTGTTAACAAAAACGGACAAAAATGAATGAGCCAAGCTGTCGAGCGTGCAATGAAAATGAGAATACAAGCGAGATGACTTTTATTTCCTAGTGGATGGAGGAACTTCCCGAGGCATCTAGGAAGTCCTGTGCTTGCCGTGAAACTTCTTCGTAAAGAAAGCAACGAAGAATCTTGGAAGAGCATTCTTTCTCCCAAAAGTTGAAAGGCCGCCGCCCTGAGACAACAGAATTGGCAAATTCAACGGTTTTTTCTAAAATTCCCCATTGAATTTCTTCATCTTTAGTAACACTCGTGGTTGGAGAATTTTCTTAAGATTAATCAGTGGAGGATAACTATTATTGATCAGTTAATAAAATATGAAAATTATAAATGAATGTAAAGAATGGCATAGATGCTTCCATTGAAAACTAAAATTGTGATATTTTGGAAAATAATAAACGAAAATATTACCGCAGTCTCACTCACAGGTGCTTTATCGAGGTGTTCTCTCTCCCCTCTGTCTACAGAAGCACGATCATACGTGCACATGCACCCACTTAAAAATACAGCACACACACCCACACATATGCATATATATTCTTCTTCTTCTTCTTTTAACGTGCTTTTATTCCCATTTTTGTATGGGGTAAGCACGATGCCTTCTTTTGAAGGACTTTTTGATTTGGCTTTGGGGTAGACCTGTGGTCTCGATCGGCTGCCCTGCCTGACATCGCTTAGACCCCGGTACGTATGTTTCATGTATCATACCCGACCCAACGCCCTTTCTTCCCAGCAGCGAGAAGTTATTGCGCGGGTATGGCGAGAGTTCGAGACGTGTGAGATGTTTGTTATGTTTTTAGAAGGTGTTGTAGTGGCTTTGTTTTGTGTGTGTATTTAGTCTGTAACATCCATTTGCTTTTTAAGCAAACCTATCCGTTGATTACATATATAATCCCGGGATGTCTACACGGATAGCAAAGTGTCTGCCTCTCTGATCAGTCGGCTGCGGGTTTTTTGAACTCGCGCCACGGACCTCTACGAAGTCTGAAGCTGCTGCTGTAACCGACTGAGCCATCGAGGCTCTTGGCTCTTATATATATATATATATATATATATATATATATATATATATATATATATATATATATATATATATATATATATATATATATATATCATTCACACAAACTAAATCATGTTTGGTGTATCCCTTCAATATACCGTTTCATTATAAATGTAAAGATTCGCCGACTTTTTTAAATATTAAAGGTGTTGTTAGTAATGAAAAGTAATCATTCAAACACATCACCTTTACAGATCGCTTGTACTCGATCTCGTAATAAGGTTATCGATTAAAAACATTCTATACAAAAGAGAGCGGGGATTATTTCCCCCGATTAAGGAAAAACTCAGAGGCTTAATGCAATACTGACCCGAGTCAATCTATAAATAAAACAGGGAGATTATAACAGTCTCTAGACACTAAAATACGATGAGACACTAAAAACCAGCACCAGCAGGTGGCTAAAACTCGCCAATTAATTGGCGGATCAAAAGTTTCTTTTAATGTCCTCGTCAGTCGATAATGTCAGAATGGGACAGAAGTGGCACGAATGTCCTTCATCCTCTCGACTTATTTTTTAGTTGTTTCAGTCTGTAGGGGATGTGAGTCAGCTCTCGGAACACTGAGGCAGAAAATACCAACAAATGTTGCTTGAATGTATTCTTGGAAGCTGTTAATGCCTGGTAAGTAGCTTTTCATGGCACTTATTATTATTATATATTTCAGTAGATGTAACCTATTCACATGGAACAAGCACACAGGGGCCATTAACTCGAACTTCAAGCTTCCAAAGAATGTTGGTTTCAGCCTCCCACCGCAGACCCCACACTGCAGCAGTAACTGATCATGATACAGAGCCGATGATTTTTCATTGTCCTAAGGGAGGCGCGAACCAGCAACATCTGAGTGGCATCCCATGACACTAACCACTATACTAGCGGACCAGCTGAGGATGTTGATATAATCTTTATTACAATACTCTCACCTTATTATATTTTTGATGTGCAAGGCTGGCTCAGGACTCGTTTTACACGTTGGGCAGTAAGAAACAATCTTGCCAAATGTCTTCAATAATTTTGAGTTTAATTATGACAATTTAATTAGCCCATTACACATACACATACTCATAAAGGTTATGACCCAGGTACGGGAGCAGAAACATTACCAATTGGCTTTAACAGGTAAAAATAATAAAAATATGAAGTAAAAATATCAGTCGATTTGTTAGTGAATTAAAAATAAAATATCCCCTAAGGTAAGTCACACTGCCAAGAATAATTCTCTGTCTCTGTCTCTCTCTCTCTCTCTCTCTTTCTCTCTCTCTCTCTCTGCGTGGGCGCTTATCCTTAAGTCTGATTAAAAAATAACGAGATAATTACGAGTTTTGTATTTTTCACAGACCACTATAAGCACATACACCAGAATAAGCCTTATTTCAATTCACAATAACCAAGCAATATAACTGTCTTTAACGACACCCTACCACTAATGTCATTCAAGAGCTATGCTCCATAAAAACGTTTTGAAACAAATATATAAAAAAAACTAATATATACAAAAGATCTAATCGTATTTGTCCCAATTTTGTCACCAGTGTTTCGCAGTCCCACTTGAAAAAGAATTGACAAAAACTCGTCTCCCTTAACTGAATACTGCTTATATATATATATAAAAATAATGATTATATATATATATATATATATATATATATATATATATATATATATATATATATATAATATATATATATATATATATATATATATATATATATATATATAATAATATAGAATAATCATATATATATATATATATATATATATATATATATATATATATATATATATATATATATATATATATATATATATATATATATATATATATATATATATATATATATATATATATATATATATATATATATATATATATATATATATATATATATATATATATATATATATATATATATATATATATATATATATATATAGAATAATCAGTAATTTGAATTTTTTTTTTACATTGTAAACAGCATGCAGGTCATTACTCTGATCCTTCAAAACCACGTTTAGGCTGAAGACGGTGGCGTTTTACACCCATAACCCGTATCGGTTCTGGATAAGAGAGGTGGGTTTTTACATTTATGGCAGTACCAGTTCCGGATAAAGAAGATGCCTTTTTACACTCATGATGGTATTACAGGGGTGAGCTTATACGATTATGGCGGTGCCAATATTGTAAAAAGGAGGGGGAGTTATACTCTCATTAAGGTACCAGTTCCAGATAAAGGATGCGGGTTTGTTTATTACGATAAAGGGAGGTTGGCTTACATTTTCACGACGGTACTGGTTCTAAATAAAGTGAGTTCGAACACTCATGATGGCACTGTACCAGCTACGGATGAAGGAGGTGGCTTTACAGACTCATGTCGGTAGCAGCTTGGGATAAAGGGGCTAGGTATTTACATTCTTGCTAGTGCCAGTTAAGATACTGTAAATATGTTTATATAATCTTATCAATACCAATGCCGTACAAAAAGAGGAGGATTGAACAGAGGGTTCACGCGTTTCCATATAGCTGCAACAAACCTTGGCATACTGATGCAAACGGCAGTGGGTTATAATGGGACCCGACACCCAACCGGGTAAGGAAGTGAATTAATTTTTTCGAAGTTATCAAACGAAATAAAATTTACGAAATAGTCGTTAATAAAACATTAGAATAACATTGATTAGGAACTGGAATGAGGTCTCATGAGTCAACAATGAAGGAAAAGGGCAGTTACAAACAGAGCCAATAAAAATCAAGGTTATGCAAATGACGAATATAATAAAAAATTCTTGGTGTGACAAACGAATTTCTTTTTTAATGTGACAGATAACAATAGGAACAATTCGTCCATGAATATCACATATTTGTTCTTCTATGTGGCTGGTAAACAAGAGAGGATGAGAGAATTCTTCCGCGAAAATCACATATTTGAGAGAGAGAGAGAGAGAGAGAGAGAGAGAGAGAGAGAGAGAGAGAGAGGTGGGGGCTTCGCATAACTTAGCTACAGCACACGTTTAAGTAGATGGCTAATTGATAGAAAGATAGACAAATATATATATATATATATATATATATATATATATATATATATATATATATATATATATATATATATATATATATATATATATATATATATATATATATATATATATATATATATGAGCATTAAGCTACAAACGTCCTTTAATATCAACTCTACCTTGGGAATAATATATTTTCATATAAGTTACCCGAAGGGAATTTTTAGTTGATAATAAATTCGTCGTCTCGTGGGCTGAGTTTGTTGGCCGTGTGGTGGAAATCGCGTCACTGTAGTCCTGAGTTCTTGTCTTCCGTGGTTCGAGCCCACGAGACGACGAACTTATTATCAACTAAAAATTCCCCTTCATGAACATATATGAAAACATATTATTTCCGAGGCAGAGCGAATTGGATATTAAAGGACGTTTGTAGCTTAATGCTTGTACATGAATCACGGTGATGTGATAAAAATTCATATATATATATATATATATATATATATATATATATATATATATATATATATATATATATATATATATATATATATATATATATATATATATATATATATATATATATATATATAGAGAGAGAGAGAGAGAGAGAGAGAGAGAGAGAGAGAGAGAGAGAGAGAGAGAGAGAGAGTTAAAAATATTTACTTTTGAGTTTCGTTTGTATTTTATCGGATAAACTTCAACTTCGGGGGGAAATGAGTTGACGAAGCTTATTAGTGACGAAAAGTTTGCGAAGAGCTGATTAGTCTGGGTGATTTAAATCCAGCTCATTATTTTTGTGACTGATTAAATAGTAAAAAAAGAAAGTTCTTGACACGGCTGCAATAACCAGGATGTGAGCTACAGGAAGGATTAAAATAATATTTCAATGCATTAGTATTGCATAAAATAATGTTATTTTTCTATCTTTTTTTAATACGGCACACATCAGTAGGGGTTTTAAACTAAAGAAAATGATGATAATTTTCTGACAGTCACTTGAACACAGAAATATAACAAGACATTTTTATTTCGCCATAAATGGAAAAATATGCCATATGATCTAGCTTATTTCAGCATTAAGACAAAAATAATCATATTCTCATTTGCTTCGTTACGTTATACAACAAATGAAAAAAATGATTACTCCACTCACCATAGTGTCTAGAAAATTAACGGAAATAATCGACAATTGTGTTAGCTGACTCCAATGAAAATAAGAGATGACAGAAAAATCTGGTAGCTCACTGGTATACAATTTTATATCAGCAGAATTCCTTCCATATAACGGCGTCATTAGTTACTAAGTCTTGCTCTAAGCAATGGACAGTAACCACTTTTTATACAGACTTTTTCTCTTTATAATCTCACCGTAAGGTATTTATAAACACCCAAAAGTATATATTACGTCAACCTCTTTTTCAGACTTCTTTTTTCTATTTTAATACACCCACAGACACAGGCACTTGCACACACACATTATATATATATATATATATATATATATATATATATATATATATATATATATATATATATATATATATATATATATATATATATATATATATATATATATATATATATAAGTGCGACATAAGTAACATACATTGTGGTTTATATCTTATAATGTATATTTTCTTTATTATTTTCTTTAATTAATTTGCTAAATCTTCATTTTTTCAGATATTTTATACAACCATGAGATTAACAAAGGAACAGAGAGTAAAAGCAATTCAATTGTACTATCAAAACAATAAAAATGGTGCTGAAACCACAAGATTGTTATCAGCTGAATTTAACATCCCAAGGGTGCAAAGCCGAAATATCACAAGCTTGATTAGAAAATCTGAATCCACAGAAGTGTAAGTGATGCTCAAAGAGCGGGTAGGCCTATTGTTGCAACAAGCTTAGAAAAGTCCAATGAACTGCTGCGTTCTCCTCAAAAATCCAGTAGGCGTCTTTCTGCAGAGTTAGCAATTAGTATTTGTACTGAACATTATTGAACCGAATAAGAATTATATTAATTTTGTTAATAAATTATATTAATCTATGAACCTGTGGTAATACATTCATGTTCGAAAAAATAAAGGATAATCAAAAAGGCTTTAATTTTGTTCCACTTAAACAAAAGGCGTTACTTATGCCGCACCTATATATATATATATATATATATATATATATATATATATATATATATATATATATATATATATATATATATATATATATATATATATATATATATATATATATATATATATATATATATATATATATATATATATATATATATATATATATATATATTATCCAGCCCAGGTTCGAGCCGGCTGTTTATTGAAGTATCTGTTTTAAGAACAGAATTTAGCATCTCACCTTCCTTGAGATGTTTCTGGTAGCTGTGGTCCTACCTGGTCAGCAAATCCCTTCACTTTTCGTCAAAAGATTCTCTCTAAACCTATCTTTACACAAAGTCCTACTGAAATGAGACACTGATATAGAAAACTAGACTACGAGTATTGACAAATCTAACGGAAGGAACTCTGCAAAAACTACGCTCATGAAATGGAGTGGCTCAAACTCCCTATCAAAGGAACACATTACTAGAGGGAACACCGTTTCCCAAACAAGCATAGACATTATTTTATGCCAAACAATAATAGGCAAAGACCCCCTTGTCATCAAGCAAAATAATAAGGCCGTAACAACCACAATAAATGTCATATAGTATGTAAGAGTAATAACACCACTTCCAACTATTTGTCCCTCCAGGACAATGTTCGAGTTTCCTGTAATGCTCTTCCTACAGGATACTCGAACATTGTCCTGGAATCATGGAACGGTGTATAAAAAATAAACACTTGACACGGAAAAATGCATAATTAAAAACATAAGGGTTTCACTGCAACGTAAAATGGGTATTCCACATAATGTCTGAAAAAGGTACAAGTGTTAATGAGTTATCTTACTCACATTCAATGGCCATCAGGAAACCGTTCCTCACAGTGACTGTCTTATTCACAAACACAGCTCAAAAGAGCGATCACTAGCCACAAATCGAAGTGAATACCCATTCTATGGTTCCTCTATAATATACACATTAGAGAGCGCACTTATGAACACATTCTCTTGATAACCCCTCCTTGGAACGTGACGTCACTGTCCAGTTCAATGTTCGAAGAACCCCGCCTACAGATATCACAAGGTTTCCATCAGTCTGTCACGTTTCTCCCATGTGCTTAAAATGCATGGCTCTCTCTGTATCTAACTGAGCAAAGCACAAATGCAATCGTCAGGCATTCCTCGGCGCCGACACCATCGCTTCTACAGCGGAAGTGCCCTGCCAGGTCATCATATGTCTTTTCCAAAGGTCACACCCGTGACTGTTACACATATGTATATATATATATATATATATATAAATACACGGATATATATATATATATATATATATATATATATATATATATATATATATATATATATATATATATACATAATAATATATATATGTATATGTATACATACATACACACACATATATATATATATATATATATATATATATATATATATATATATATATATATATATATATATATATATATATATGTATGTATGTGTGTGTGCGTGTGTGTGTGTTAATGGCCCGGCGTTCTTGAGGGCCATCTTTATTGAGGTGTATTTGTTTTAAGAACAGAATCAAACATCGCACTTTTCTTGAGATGTCTCTGGTAGCCGTGGCATTTCCTTGGGTCAACAGATCCCTTCACTTTTGTCGAAACTTCTCTCCTAAACCTATCTTTACACAAAGGCCTACTGAATTGAGACACTGATATACAAAACTAGACTTTATTGACAAATTTAACGAGAGTAACTCAACAAAAGCTACGGTCATGAAATGGGGTGATTCACACCCTCTATCAATGGAAAACATAACTAGAGAAAATACTGTTTCACAAATAAGCATAGTCATTATTTTATGCCGAGCAATACTAGTGAATAACTCCCTTGTCATCAAGCAAAGTAATAAGGTCGTAACCACCACAATAAAAGTTATATCGCAGGCAAGAGTAAAAACACCACTTCCAAATAATTCGTCCTCCCAGGACGGTGTTCGATTCCTGTTGGAAGAAACATTTTATTATATTAAAAGCCTGGAATGAATGTACTTATTCAAGACAGAAATAAAAAAGGTACAAATGGGCAAATTCACTATGTGGACATCGTTCGTTTCACAGCTTCCAAACCGGGGGTTTTCCTTCTAAAGTCTGGAAAAGACATAAATGTCACTGTGCGTTTTTACTTACGTTCTATGGCCGTAAATAATGTCTCTTCATAGCAGCGATTTTTAAACACTACTCCAGGCTAAACACACATGATCCACCCAAGATCGAGGCAGTCTCCCCCGTGAGAAAACTGTTCGTCCCATAAATATATTATGGGAGATCGCACATACACATGCACATACCACCCCCCGGAATCTGGGCACTTCCGACGCATCAGTTCAAAGCTCTATCATGCTGTTTCTATGTGCCTGGACCATGATCAAATAGTTCTCTGCATCTGACTGAACAAATTCCAATGTCAGCGCAAATGCACCTGCCGTGAGAACCACTGACAGGTCATCACATATCTCACTGTTGTCCAACGAGAACCCAGACTTACACATATGTGTGTGTGTATGGAACTGGAAGATAATATTCATCGGTTACTGATCGCGGAAAAACTTTAACAAAATGCGTTCAACGGACGTGGAACCAAATAATGATGTAATATCTCTCTCTCTCTCGCTCATAATTTTAACGAAAAAAAAAAAGACGTAACAGTGGTGCCGAACAAATAACCATACTATAATTTTCTCCCGAAATAATGAAGGCGAATACTTACGAAGCGTTCACACAAAAGTAAATCATGTTATAAACGCATTTCGGTATGCCTTATCGCATACACTTCACAGACAGGTTGAATACAATTTAGAGACTTGTTGGTAGTGATGACCTGGGCTTCATACAATTACTCAGCCCTAACCATAAATTTGTCATCCCCATACTGTGCGCTCGTTGACCTGTTTTCAACCTGCTTGGTGTAAGTACGCGAGAAGGTGACGACGTGTGTTTACGGCATGTTTTACTCTTCAGTTGCAGAATGAGGAAGGAAAGACCGGAAATAAAATTCAGTGATCTCATCCCAAGAAAGAAGGAGTGATGTTCTGTATACGAGCAAACTTGCCAAGTGAATTGTGTCGCCTTTTTGGGAAGGAGGCGAAAGACATATGAAAGAGAGTCATTATTGAACTTTCTGCGTATGGATATGTGTTTACGTATGTATTTACTGATCTTTCAAGGAGAGAGAGAGAGAGAGAGAGAGAGAGAGAGAGAGAGAGAGAGAGAGAGAGAGAGAGTCAGGCATTATTGAGCTATCTAATTAACTGAGTGTATGTATGTACTTATCCTTGAAGAGAGAGAGAGAGAGAGAGAGAGAGAGAGAGAGAGAGAGAGAGAGAGAGAGAGAGAGAGAGAGTCATTACTGTAGCTTTCTGCGTAATAGAGTGGATGTGATTCTATTACGTATTTATTGATCTTGGCGAGAGGAAGGGGTCGCTACCCCATGTGATATATCTGGACCTCCAAAACGATTATGAGAGAGCTGATAGAGACATGATGTGTATAATTTTTGGGATATATGCTTCCGAAAGCGATTCATCAAGAGTGGTAAGAATTTTTGGTGGTGAGAGCAGCGTTAATGTTGGTAACAGTGTATACTGATTACCATAATTTTTTATGTTAACTTTTGGTTTAATATTTTCAAGGGTTGCATGCTGAGAGAAGAGAAATAAAGGGCAGATGTGGGTGAACGTCTGCAGGACAAGGAAAAGGAGAAAAGAACGTATATGGAATGTAGAACAAATTAGTAAAAGAGGTATTTAAAAGGTACTGACGAGTATTCTGTGTGAGTACGTTCACAATTAAATACTGCTGGAAATTTCTGCACATTATACGTATTGCCGCTTCAGCAGTTAAAAGAAGAACGTTGAGGTGATTTTACACATAAATATACAAGTACACACACACACATTATAAATATATATATATATATATATATATATATATATATATATATATATATATATATATATATATATATATATATATATATATATATATGTGTGTGTGTGTGTGTGTGTGTGTGCATATACGTCTGGCTTTAAAAGATGACTTCCATTCACTTCTATTATTATTTCATTTCCGTAAAATATTTCAGCTTAGCGCGTCAAAGCACCTTCCCGCACACGGCAGGGTAGCGATATTTACGATTATTACGAAATTCAAATGAATAACGCTTATCATTTTCAAGCTGAAAAGCGCATGTAAAAGGGAAAGACGCCACACCCAAATAACAAGTGAAAAAGCTGAAATCAGACAAAAACGAACTCGGACAATTCAGCGAAAGACACAGAACTGACACGAGCGTTAGAATACAGCATTTCGGTCTCCGCAACTACACGTAACTATGAATTCTGAAATGTTCGGGGAACACGTTTCGCTAACAAACGCAGCCAGCAGCTTTCCGCTTGAGTGACTGACATCCACCAACGATGCGAGGGTCGGTCATTTTTGTATCCAAATACATAGCACATGAATGACACTCACAGCTTCAGTGCCACTTTCCTGGCACGCTCTCCAGCATCCAGTGTCAACGCACAAGTGCCGAGAAATGGATTCAGACAGCGTTAGGTAAACACAAGATATTTTTCTCACGAATGTGGGATCTCTCTCTCTCTCTCTCTCTCTCTCTCTCTCTCTCTCTCTCTCTGTGTGTGTGTGTGTGTGTATTCTGAAGGACTCAATAAAGCACAGCAGAAACTGGCGAATTCTATCTTTCAATCTTGAACCACTGATGTGTGTTGCGATAATTCGATTACCCTCATCTTCAAAAGATCTCAATAATAATAATAATAATAATAATAATAATAATAATAATAATAATAATAATAGTAGTAGTAGTAGTAGTAGTAGTAGTAGTAGTAGTAGTAGTAATGATAATAATAATAATAAAAATAATAATAATAAAAATAATAATAATAATAATAATAATAATAATGAAGTTAAAATAACTCTGAGTAAATACTGTACATAAATTTATATCAAACCTAGCGTAGTCAAAGGAGAAAAACGGTCATAAGATGTAGATAAAAACTCACTTCAGGATAAAAGAATTGGTTAGAAATGGCATTGACATACAGCATTAAATATACTTCTGTTTATGTAGCTAACCTTTCAGAATCTGAGATGAAAAATAACATTTCACGAAGAATCCAATAGTGTTACGATAAGCTTAATATGACTATATTAAGAACAATTCAGGGACATTTATAGCTGTTTTTCAACGTGGATAACGCCAGGCATTCACATACTGAAGCTCCTCTCTCTCCCTCTCTTTCCGTACCGATATAACGGACATGTTATTGCCAGCACTTAATACTTTTCATGAATTGTCTCACAGGTAATGTTTCGCTATCATCTGTAAAATATTTTGTAAAACGAGTTGTTACATTTTTGCGAGAGGACTATTTCGGTTCCATTACCTCTTCGCTTAATGGATCAAATGTTCCGTAATAATAATCGTTATCATTCTCCAGTACATCAGCAGAGATAAAATTCGCTCAGATCACATCGATTATTTCCTTATCCGACGAATATCTGTCACATAAAATCAAATCAGGATATCGTAAAGAATTTCACTGAAATGTACAGATAATCTTTTGAATAATTTGCGGGCAAACAGACACTGAGAAACAACAATAATAAAATAAAAGGTAGCAAAAAAGAATAAAGAAAACATTTGAATATATAATATGCGTCCAACTTGGCTTGCGGAGGAAATGATTATTTAAATGGCACTGATGATCATCATCTGGGAGGCTTTTCTGTGACATCAAATCATGCCGGAATATTCCTACGTTCATTTCGAAACTGTGGATTTATGCATAATTCTCTTTATCGTCACAGAACTCGAATGTCAGCTTTGACTGCGTAAGCTCGTTCAATATTGATGCGTTTTCTGTGGGTACTGATGTTATATGCACAAGAGCTTCTCTTATCGTTTGAATTTGCGATCTGGTGAATTTCGACTCGGGGAGATCTCGCTAAATGCGGGCAAATAATTTCAAATATGCAAATGTCGTCATGTTGCGGGAGCCCTCTTGAGCATTACCAAAAAAAGCATTACATATAACGCGTAAATAGAAAGGTAAGATTCATGAATTAGTTATGCATATCAATTGTTTATTATCGTTTGTTTAACTACATGGGTTTTATGTGCAGAGTTAACCATCGCTCATAAAATGGACGCCCCCATGCAAACGAAGCGCAAAGGGCTGCCCACATAGCATATTTCTCTCATTTTGTCCTTCCTGTATCTTTCCTCCTCTGCCGACCAAATGTCTCGTGTTCCAGGTTGCAGCGAGAGAGCCACTGCAAAGACTGGAAGGAGTTAGCTGAAGTGACGGCCATATTGGACTCTGGGTTATAGAGAAGATAAGCTTTTGATAACAATAATGGTTTTGTGAAGCTACAATCAGTGACGAAATATACAAGTGCTCATAATGTCATTTATAATAATATAATCCGAGTGGATCTTGTTTGTCCTTCCGTGGGTGACAGAAGGGAAGACATGAAACAGCCATCCACCCCCTGCAAACCGGTTTGTCCGCCCTGGGTGGAGGATACAGTAGGTAGGGGAACACGAGGGTAGGGGAGACATCCACCCTCCTCCTCCTGCAACCTGTTTGTCTACCTAAGGTGGGGGATAGGGCAGGTAGAGGAATGGGATGGTAGGGGAGACATCCACCCTCCTCCTGCAAACCTGCTAGTCCGCCCCAGGTGGGAGGCAGGGTAAGTAGGTGATCGAGAGGGTAGGGGAGACAGCAGCGCCGGGCTCCAGCGCACGTAGTGTGCACTAACAAACCAGTTACTCAATAATTTCCTTTTACATTAATACTGATTGTGAAAATACTGTGATGTATATACACAGACACACACTCACACACACACACACACACATATATATATATATATATATATATATATATATATATATATATATATATATAGTTAGATAGATAGATAGAT
>NC_089782.1:49708889-49743889 GCF_040412425.1 Macrobrachium rosenbergii | reverse complement strand
GAGGAACCAAACTGAGAATGTGGAGTTCTGTTTAACTGTGAAAACTGGGCCTTCAGTCCACTGGATGTCAAAGATTTCGAAGGTACTTTGTATCCAAAATGTACTTTCATTGATTTTACTGTCAGTTTTATAATTTTCACATTCCAAGGCAAAATGGAATTTAGTAAGGATGCGTAGAAAGAGCCACTTATGAAACGGTAGAAGGAAGGTCCTCATAATAAGAACTGTAAACAGAAATCAGAATGTTTTATATTAAAGAATTAATCATGAACAATGAATTCTTAACCCAGACATAATAAAAGCCAAGTGACACATCAGCTTGCGTATTTGAGCCTAATAAAATCAACTCACGGTAGGCGACTAAGTATGTGAAGAAAAAAAAATGTCTTTCGGATAGTTCAACTATTCTTACATCCAAGATTCTGGATGCATTCTTAAAAATGTAGAAGTATGGCAGAGAATTATTTCGCTGCTCGAAATTCCTTGAGAATTGAAGAGGTAACATTCTACTACTGTACAATGAATAAACAAGGGTAAATGTTTCACTTGACGTTACCAGTTACGAAAAACTTTGTGAAATAAGGAATTCCTAATGACTCCCAGTTGATGGGATTACAATTTCCGGTGTTTTTTATGTGATTTCTCTCTGTTCACGAGACCGAAATTTTGGGGTTTTTACGCAATTCAATTTAAATTAATCTCACGCTCGTGTTTGAATTTACCTGTCAATATATATATATATATATATATATATATATATATATATATATATATATATATATATATATATATATATATATATATATATATATATATATATATATATATATATATATATATATATATATATATATATATATATATATATATATATATATATATATATATATATATATTCCAAATTCACTGTGCATAAAGTTATTACTTTCACAGAGGACACAATGATACGAAAGGTTCAGGAGAGGAGATTCTTTCTTGACAAGCACTCGGAAGCTCGTCTGCCTTCATCTGCAAAGAACCAAATAACTTGGTTCCTTGAAGATGGAGGCAGACTAGCCTCTGAAAGCACGGAATTAAAGAATATTCGCTTTTGTACCTCTTGTAATGATGAGGTCCTCTGTGAATATATATATATATATATATATATATATATATATATATATATATATATATATATATATGTATATATACATACATACACATAGATATATTATATATATATAAGTATAAATATATATATATATATATATATATATATATATATATATATATATATATATATATATATATATATATATATATATATATTATATATATATATATATATATATATATATATATATATATATATATATATATATATGGGGGTCCTTTGGAGAAGGAACAATGAGGATTTTTACTTAGGACTGCCTTAGAGGCCGAAGGGAACACCCAGACGTAATCAAAAGGGAAGAAAATGCAGGACTTACCTTGATTTTACCATTACTTAAGTTATGAATGGGAAGGTCGCCAATTGGAATTAGAACTTTCTTTACCTTAGATGTATTTATTTACAGAGAGAAAGCAAAGCAAATCTGATCGGCTGATGATACAGCATTTAAGATCAAAAAATAAAAAAGAACAGGGGTAAGTCCAGGGTAAATGCAATTAATTTCTGCAAAGAATTATCTCTGCCTTGGCTGGCGTTTGTTTGCATGGGCACTGGGGCATGTGTTCGTGTGTGTGTGTGTGAGCCAGGCGAATCTGGAAGCAAGTCGGAAGCCAGTAACTAGGTCGAGGGAAAAGGGGCTTTACAGTTTAAGGTCCTAAAGATTAAGTTAGCAGCCTTCCTTGTGAGTAGCCTACGTCTCTGTTAATTACAATATCCCTAAAGCCTAGGCCAATAACACGACCCCAAGTAGGGGAAAATTTAGGAGTGTTCTTTAGCAGGGAGGTGTGAAAAGGGGGGTGTATTGTACTCGCTTCCGTTCAGGTGTAGAGAGGAATGCGTTCTTGGTTCAAAACAAGTGATAACCCTCCTTTCCTGCCATGCTGTTTGGCCTTAAATTCAAATAAGAAGTGCTTTTACTCAGAAATTTGAATTATTTCCTAGCTGGCTACGAGGGAGGAATGTAAATACGTGAAAAAAAAAAATATATATATATATATATATATATATATATATATATATATATATATATATATATATATATATATATGTGTGTGTGAAATTTTTTATCACACCGTGATTTATATACAATCATGAAGCTACAAATGTCGCAATATCAAATTCACGCTACCTCGTGAATATCTCCGATGGAAAATAATCACCGAAGGGGAATTTGTATAAATTCCCCTTCGGTGATAATTCTCCATCGGAGATATTCCTGAGGCAGCGTGAATTTGATATTAAGCTTATTTGACATGATTATATATATATATATATATATATATATATATATATATATATATATATATATATATATATATATATATATATATATATATATATATATATATATATATATATATATATATATATATATATAAATCCTTATTTATACTTGTTCCTAGCCATTTTTCTTCCATATAAACCTTATATGCTTGCTTTACTTATTATTTACTTACTCATTCTTCGGTGTTATAGACTTCGCATACACCTTTTCCCACACAAGGGAATAAAAAAAGGAAGTCCTGGATTACAGTGACTTATAATGACCAAATGAAACATGTATCCGTCACTGGAAGTAGGTTAGGCTTAACAACTTTCCTTTCCCTCGAAGTGAGGAGCTGGGCGGCCTCTGCCATAAGCGAAAGGAGGAAACTTGACAAAGGACAAACATGACTCCTACTACGCGGAAGTCTCCGTCTAACTGGATGGTTCCTGCAGAAAGTTTGCGTCGCCTGATAAGGTTAGGTTTTTCTCCCATTTTTGTGTCCTGATCGAAACGATCTTAATTTGGATATCTATGGTGATGTCTTGTTCTATTTTTTTAAATTATATATATATATATATATATATATATATATATATATATATATATATATATATATATATATATATATATATATATATATATATATATATATATATATATATATATATATATATATATATATATATATATATATATATATATATATATATATATATATATATATATATATATATATATATATATATATATATATATATATATATATATATATATATATATATATATATATATATATATATATATATATATATATATATATATATAATATATATATATATATATATATATATATATATATATATATATATATATATATATATGTATTATAAAAACTAATATGTATATAAATGTAACTCTTACAAAACTTCTTTCTTTACAATAGACTCATTATTACCTTCCCTTCAGTCAGTACGCGAGCGGAAATTTTTCAGTAACCAAAAATAAAAAGAAAAAAATAAGACCTAAAAGTGTAGAGATTCTGGTCATACTCATCAACTGGCGTTAAAAAGAGAAAAAAATATGAAATTAAGGAACCATCCCGAGTGTAGCCACGTTGAAACACCCAAAGACTAACAAAGAGAAGAAAAATGAAAAAAAAAAGAGAAAAAAAAAACACTTGGTTACAAAAACATTCTCCAGTAAAAGCTTCACCATGTCGATCAGACCAATTAGGTCTTAGGCCTACGAGAGCCTGAGTAAACACGGCGTCACTGATGCGAAGTTAAAAGAAACAGTCATAAAAGACGGAGAAGCCGGGCTAAATAGTCTAATTAGAATAGTGAAGGAAATGCTTATTTTTTATGCAAATGTACCATCAGGAAAATGAAACTGTGTATGTGCGTAAATCCTAAATAGTTACCGCTGCAAATGTCTTAGATATAAAGACGAACCTCGTTAGGAGTTACATGTGATGTGTCATTTTACTTGTGGTATATCCCTTGATCTACGTGGCCGTATGCTTAATCCTGCGTTCGGAATTATCCCCTTACTGTCAATCTTTTTGTTTATGCTCTTCTTAATCCTGATAAATGATATCACAAGTAATCTTATCCTAACAATTATTCCCAATGTTGCCTTCCATCGTTTTTTCATGAGTTGATGAGGGCATTTTCTACGATGAATCTCGATGTTTTGCTCTAAAATCTGTATTTTACCATTCGATGTATGATTGTAATTCCAGCAGTGCTTGGCCAGTGACAAAGCTTGGGTGTAATGGCTAAAGCAGATTTTCTCACCTCTTCTGTCTTACAGGCACTATGGCCGATTACGACCTCCGTTAAAACCACACAAAGAAGACTGGAAAGGTTCTTGGCCAATATCATGGAAAAATGGGTGAGAATAGTCTCCAAAGCGCATTTGGTTCACAATATACATCTAATTAACAAACTCCATGGTATTTGTGTAGAAAATTGCAACTTTAACAGTTTTGATGTGTTATTATTCACGAACGTACCGGTTAAGAAAACTGTAGAAGTTATGAGCAAAAACTTGGATGAGGGTACATATAATTGTCATATAGATAAAAATGTATTCCTAAAACTGGAAGTTGCTTTAAGAATGAACGTGGTTAAGTGGGGATAAATGCTTTATTCAGAAGAATAGGGTGGCCATGGTTTTTAGCCTATCGACCATTTTGGCGAACATATTTATGGGATGGCTGGAGATGGAAGAGGTGGGAAAATCAAGATTCCTGGGCTCGAGATGGTTAAATGATATAGGTACTGTATGTAGACGATATCTTAGTAACATACCGTGGGTAGAAAGAGAAACTGTTTAGTTGTTTGGCTGAACTCGGTCAGATTAACGAACAGATTTAATTTACTTTAGAAGAGAAGAGAGAAGGGACATCCCCTTCCTGGATGTCAAACTCACAAGGGCAAGTAGCAAAACAGAGTAAAGTATATAAAGAAAAGACACATGTAAAAGCTTACATACACATGTATTCGAGCCACATGCAAAAATTCCCGAGTGTAGCTGACATCTCTTTAGTGCATCAGTACGTCTTCGAAAGCTTGTACTTCGTAAGTTAAAGAATCTGGAATCTAAACCGTGTCGACATATTGAAATCTGAACCACGCCATCTTATTACAACTTTAATGACATCATGTAATTGTTTCACGTGTTACTGGAATTCCAAAATTTGATTCATTCTGATTTCAGAGACCAGTTGATTTGGTTCCCTCTCTCTCGTTCTTAGAAAGGGATTACTTAACGTAGTGTTTTGTGGTCACGTATTAGCATTAACTTTTGAGATCTGAATTTAGTAAAGTTATTCAGTTTGTAACGGCGCCTGGTAAAAGTGTGTTTTGTGGCAACGCAGCTGCAGCAAGTGATTTACAGAGGTTTTCACAAGTTTGTGTAAGGTAAATTTTACTTATTAATACCATGGTAATATATATATATATATTAATTTAAATTCATAAAGTATATAAACTATATATATATATATATATATATATATATATATATATATATTATTTATATATATATATATATATATATATATATATATATATATATATATATATATATATATATATAATTTTGTTTTTATTTTGTCACACACACACACACATATATATATATATATATATATATATATATATATATATATATATACATACATGATTGTGAGTGTATGTGTAGGTGCATTTCTAGAGCATGAGGGTGTATGTATACGTTGGAGTGTGCAGAAGAGAGAGAGAGAGAGAGAGAGAGAGAGAGAGAGAGAGAGAGAGAGATCTTTATTGATCTCTTCATTGGCCATAAGCGCAAGTAGTAGATCTAAGAAATAAGTTATTCACGAGCGCCGTCTCAGTTGATAATTTAGCTGATCCCTGAACCCGACCTACTGCTGCTGCTGCTGCTGCTGCTCAGGGGAACCAATTAAAGATGCATAAAGACCTCACTCTGACCTTTCCTGTCACAGCCATTTATCTCCGTCGTTATTCATTTATTTATTTAGCGATTGACTTGTTTGTTTGTATGTGCTCACTTCCCTGGGGTTTCTTCGCTTCGGAGTCTACATTGTATGCTCAATGATTTAAAGTGTTCAGATGCGCGTGTCTGTCATTTTCAATGGAGGGTGAAGAAAACTGAGGTTTCTTTTTGCTTAAATTCCGAAATTTTAGATCTTTGGCGATTTTTCTTCATCAACGGATGTACATGAAAAGGCCAATTAAAAAAAGGATTTTGCATAAATCGGGAGACTGATAGATGCATAATACAGGTAACAGATCGGAAGCATCAGTATTCTACAGGTAACCAAAAGCAGATATCAGTTCAGGATTCAAATCTGTTAAAACAGAAACTTAGAATCAAAAAAGAACTGAGAAAATAAAAAAATGATAAACATCCGGAAATAACAATCCGAATCAGGTCAACGAAAACGTAATAATAATTATTCAGTATTCCATCCAGCTATGATGCAAATAAGCTTTGAATGAAGAAAAAGAATAACAGAGGAAATCAAAGAAGAAAGTTAGCTGAAATCAGTCATCCCAAAGGAAAGGAAGATTATATAATGAATAAAAACAAATCCTGTGACTTATACGCAAAACGACAATAACAGATTAAAAAAAAATTAGCAAAGCATATGAAAAGAATAAAAAAAATGTTAGAGGAGACATACATTAGTGGAAAGGGGGGGAAAGGGTAAGGGTAAGGGAAAATAATGAATAAAAGAAGGCTAAAGCACTGCCTTATAAACAAGAAAGAAGTTGTAATGACGACCATACCAGGGAGAAAGTTCCAGAACTTAGTCGCAGAAGGAATGAAACTATGAAGGTCGAGGATGACTACAAAAAGAAGGCTGAGACGGGATAATTGTAAATGTAAAAAAGATTGGTAGTAGTTGGAGAGAAACTGCATATGGAAAAAACCTAATAATACGGAAGGCAATGAGATTAATAACTTAATTAACAATGTTAGGAGTGCAAAACATATATGGGAATAGACATCAGTGAAGAGAGGAATGAGAATTTAAATAATGGTAATGAAGATAAGACATTTCTTGTTATAACCCAGTGGTAATTATTTTCGTAATCAATCTTCATGTTAGCATAAATTTAGAACACTAAAAAGAAATTATATCTAATCTAATGAAAAAAAGATCAGCTGATAGAAATGCAAATAAACCATTCCGATGTCTTAAACAGAAAGAACTAAATTAATGCATTTGATTAAGAGGAGAAATTTTAATGAGATTAACATGTATCGAATGAAGAAGCGATAATTGATGATAACAATATTCCAAATGTACGAGAGAGACAATATGAAGGGACCATCTGCTAAGCAGTGAAGTGTCAGAATATAAAGAAATATACCTTATAAGAAAGCAGTTTGGAAAGGAGAAAATGAATATTTGATAATTGAAGGAAAGATTGATATTAGCAAATGGAGACGATAATGATAGTTCAATATTTTCTGTTAGCTGCTGACGACAATATCATTTATTTGCAGATCATTTAGGCGGCAGATGACCATAAATTCCCGAGTCGCGTGATCGGAAACAGAAGTGCTCTCTGTAACGACGCTGTCCTTATAACTCCTTTGACTCTCTGAGTAAGTCTATGTACCACTTTACACTCGAGAGAACAATCATCAGGCTGGGCATTATTGTACGCCATGTACTCAGGGCGATGTCCAATGAGCAAGTCTCTGGCAGTTTAAGCGTCTTGACATAAAAATTAGCTTGAAGTAGCGACAAAATAGGCGAAACGCGAAAGAGAATTTTTGTGACATCTCTCAGGGTCGGTTGTCACTGTGGGCGCCTAAGTGTGCTTCCACACTGCAGAAAACACAACATAAACAGACGCCTGTAACTTACTGCATACATATCACGAGCAGGTTGAAAACAAGTCGACCATCAGTGGAAAAGGAAACTTTGGCAAATGAAGATAATCGTACAAATCACTGGTTAGAACCACCATACGTCGTTAACTTGTATTCAACCTGTTTTTGAAGTGTGTGTAATAAGTTGCCAACGTGTGTTAATGACAATTTTTACTGTAAAGGGGACGTACCTTTACAGTGGCAAGACTTGACGATGGGGTCTAGTGTTAAAGACGTACCAGTGAGGAAGCCTGGTTCTCCCTACATCCCCAGGTGTCGAAGAAGTGACTACTGTTACAAATGACGGGGCCGTGGGAAGGTTGTTAAGGCTGACAAATCGTGCGTAGGTCATTTTACACTGATCGAACCAACTTATTTTTTGCCATTTGTCAAATGATAAATTTGTAGCAAGGGAAATACATATTAGATGTTGACCAAGCACTATTATGGATTAGTCCCTGATAATCTTAGTAAGGTAGAATACGCTTCATATACAAATATAATGCGAAGGATTATGTATTCACATGACACATATGTAGTTTTATATTAATATATATACAAACATACAAGTAGAATATATAATTATTTGCGTAAACGAGCAACTCAAAAATCAAAAACGTCCACAAGGAAAATATCACTGTCCTTGAGAAATGATGTCGTCTACGGTAACATTCCTTTGATTTCATAAGTAAAAGTCGGCTTCACTGGCAATTAAATGACTTCATCAGGCACATGAATAATGAAAGAATATCCAGTTTTCATTATTGTTTTTAATACAGGTTTCTCCTTGATCTTGAAAATGGTGACACAGAGCAGTGATTTCTTTTCTCACATTACATTTTGTCATTTATTGTAATCTCTTCCGCCTTTAATTTCTACTATTTCCTATCTCTTCTGGAAGAGAAGAAAAAGAGAATGGTTTCACGATGACATTTTTTCTATTTGCCTTTTATGTTCCAATTGCTTTGTTAATTGTTTCTGTAATTCCCGTCCTTGAAAAAGATTACCTCATGTATCATTTCCTTTTAGTTGGTCCGGAGATTAATATCCTTAGTGAAATCCATGTGGAAAAAAATATTTCTGAATAGAACAGAACATTCCGTGTGGCAGCATACTTATCCAGTCATAAAACGACAGATTAACAAAAACCTTGGACGTAAACAACATAAGGCGTCCTCTTCGTAATGTCAACCTCTCATCATTGGCCCTTTTAATATGGGACTGCCATCCTTGTCAAAGACCAAGAGCAAAATATAAGTGAATAAATGAATGAGAATATGAAATGTCGCCGCATTTAATTGTACATACAAACAAAAAGCAGCAACAGACATTCGAATAAAGTCTCCAGGCGCTAAGTCTTTTATTGAGAACTCAAACATTGCAGTGAGTTTGCCAACTCCCGATAAAAAAGACTGGTTGACAATAGGTATAACATCCCTGGCTGCTTTAAAAGTTAGAATGAATGAGGCTTGTAATATGTCCTCGCTGTTCAATACGAGAGGCAACGGGAAATATTATAGAATAAATATTTCAGCCCTTCTCTTTATCCTTGTACCAACACTTAATCCGTGTTTGCTACGGGATTTGTATTCTTTACGGCACCTACATATTATGTTAGCAACAAAAAAACATTGAATTAAGACGAAAAACTTGACAAAAATATCACTGTAAAAACGCTGTACTTTGTCGTAAAAAAATTTTCCCTAATCCTGTTACGCAAAGTAATAAAAACGTTAAGTAAGAGCGACAAATGAAGTGAGGCACCTCCCTTAATGGAAGGAGGCTACGAACAGACGTATTACAGCGTCGAAATCAAAGGGAATCGCAGCTTTGAGCTTCCTGAAGGAGCTTAGAGAAAGGAAATCCTCTGATTAGTTTTCTGAGAGGCGATTACCTTCTTATCGAATAAATGAAGCCAGGCCTCTTATTTCTCTTCCGGGTTTATCCTTCATCTTAATGGCAGCTAAAAGAATATGTGATTCAAAAAAATTTGTTTGCTAAGTCGATGACCATTAATAGTGTGGCGTAAACAGGAAGAAATAAATTGCTTAGTCAGTTAATGGTTACATCAGTAGATGAAGGAACACCATTGGTGAAGGTTAGGAAAATGTCAAATTTGGACACCGTTACAACTTTTTTCATGAATTACAGCCCATTTTAATGTTCACTCCGTAAAACATGTAATATAAATTGTTGATATATATATATATATATATATATATATATATATATATATATATATATATATATATATATATATATATATATATATATATATATATATATATATATATATATATATATATATATATATATATATATATATATATATATATATCTGAATTCAATGGCTTTTTGGTTATTGATCAGTTTCTTATTAGTTTGACAATACTTCCTGAAATTTAGCTGATGGATAAAGAAGCGAAGATTAACTCTTTGTTCCATTTACTAGGAACACAACACCACAGCTGTTCTGTCAACAGCTGTGGTGTTGTGTTCCCAGTAAATGGAACAAAGAGTTAAGCTTCGTTACTTTATCAAACAATTAAATTTGGAAGAATGCAGACGATTCAAGAAGTATTGTAAAATTAATAAGAAGCTGATTAATAACTTGATGGATATTGAATTCAACGAAATCTGCATATAAGAATACGTTTGCCCTAAATGCATATATATATATATATATATATATATATATATATATATATATATATATATATATATATATATATATATATATATATATATATATATATATATATATATATATATATATATATATATATATATATTATATATATATATATATATATATATATATATATATATATATATATATATAATATATATATATATATATACAAAACTTTAGCTACAAATTTCGCATAATATGAAATTCACTCACCCTCAGATTAACACCGAAGGGGAATTTATAGGTGGACTCGAAGCACCGAATGGCTGGGGAACGATGACTTTTCAGGGACGCTACGATTGTGAAGGATAGCTATCAGTTATAAACTCCCATTCGATGTTTGTTCCGAGGTTGAGTGAATTTGATATTAAACGACACTTTTAGCTTAAGGTTTGTGAATATTAAAGAAATTGTCACGGTGTGTGTATGTGTGTATGTATGTATGTATGTATTTATGTATATATATATATATATATATATATATATATATATATATATATATATATATATTATATATATATATATTATATATATATATATATATATATATATATATATATATATATATATATATATATATATATATATATAATATATATATATATATATATATATATATATATATATATATATATATATATATATATATATATATACATATATACATATATATAATATAATGAACGCATTAGCACGTGTTTCATAGAATTACATTTCTTACTCACATCGGGACCGAACTCCAGTCTTTCAAATGAGAAACAAGGGCGTTACCAATTGACCCGCACAAGTCAAAAAAGAAGCTGGAACTTAAATACTCCCATACCAGAGGTTTATCCCGGGCATGCTGCCGCCTAACATACCACCGAATTTTACCCGACTTCTGCTCCAGCAGCGAGTCAACTGGTAGCACTTCACTCGAGTTACCCCTTCATCGTGAATATGATAGAAATGATTAACACAACCGGGGAAAAACCTAAGGCATAGGAGTACTTGAGTTCCAGATTCTTTTAAAACCTGTGCTGGTCAGTTTTTAACACACTGGCCTCTCATTTGAAAGTCCGGGGTTCGGTCCCGATGTGAGCCAGAAATTTATTTCTCTGAAACACGTGCTCATGTGTTCATTATTTCTATCATAATATTCATGATGAAGGGGTAATTCAAATGAAGTGCCACCAATTGACTCACTGCTGGATCGGGAAGTCGGGTAAAATTCGCTGGTATGTTATAGTCGGCAGCATGCCAGGGATAAACCCCAGGTATGGGAGTACTTAAGTTCCAACTTCTTTTAGGACTTGTGCGGGTTAATTGGTAACGCTGTTGCCTCTGATTTGAAAGACCAAGACTTCGTCCTGTGAATCAGATGTGAATCAGAAATTTATATATATATATATATATATATATATATATATATATATATATATATATATATATATATATATATATATATATATATATATATATATATATATATATATATATATATATATATATATATATATATATATATATATATATATATATATATATATATATATATATATATATATATATATATATATATATATATTCCAAGCTACTCATAACCGCCTGAGCAAGAGATGTGAAGGGCAAAATCTCTTTTTAAACAGAAATTATAACTGGCATCACTCTAAGAGGTTTCAAGAGCCTACTCACCTCGAATTGTTACTGATCTGAAGAGCTACGCAAACTGTCGACAATTCTCTGTTTGGTATTTATAATCAATAACATAAAATGATTTATTTGAAAATTATGCTTTTCAAATGTACGATGCTTACTAGATTATTTAGAACTTGGAACTCCATTCGTCTGTATTCTTTATGCAATCACCTGTCACTTTCTTTTTCATTCACTGAATTAGTTTCTGTAAAAACTTTTCCGTAATTAAAAACCTGAAATTGAAATGTTATGATGTCACGGAACTGCTTTAATTTCACATAATGATAAGCAAGCATTATTAAAAGTAAATATAGAAATATATTTAATGTCCAATTGCTTTTCCAGTCGTGGACAAGACCACGCCAATATTAGCAATGTACTTCAAAGATCTGGAATTCTATGACTTCTGTGGATCCGGATTTCTGTCATCTTCATTCCTATAAGAGGCTTCGGAAACCGAGTAGACATTATGTTTGTCTAAGTTGTATTTGCTAAAAAACAACAAAAGATACTCTAAATAAAATCGATTTTGGATGATGTTCATTATTATCCAGCTATTAATATCCGCCAGATTACAGTTGCCATCTTCATCTTATATAAAATAAAAATAAAATTCAATCTATAAAGACTAAATATATCAAATGGAATTACACATTATGTATCAACTGTTGATAATTGGCTATTCCATAACACCTGCTTAATTAAATTACGTTGATTTATAAGTCATCTAAACCGGAGGGAATTATTTGGATCGCTTTGTAAGTCAATCCGTAAGTGGTGCGTTTCAATACTAATAGCATCACTATGCTTGATACTGCTGACATATCTGATGGTATTTTGATCTATCAAGACTGTTATGTAAGGTATGACAAAACTTTTCTGTTATAGAGAGTTACCATTCTACATAACTTACATTTTCACACGCACACACACACGCACGCACGCACACACACACACACACACACACACACACACACACATATATATATATATATATATATATATATATATATATATATATATATATATATATATATATATATATATATATATATATATATATATATATATATATATATATATATATATATATATATATATATATATATATATATATATATATATATATATATATATATATATATATATATATATATATATATATATATATATACATATACATAAAGTAGGGAAGTTGATGCTGGAAGAAATGTTATTGGGAAATAACTCTCACAGTGAATATAGCAATGTTTTTTTCAGTGAAAGCAGGAGAGAGAGAGAGAGAGAGAGAGAGAGAGAGAGAGAGAGAGAGAGAGAGATATGGTGTTGCACGGGTAGAATGAACTGATATACGTTTGAGGATGAAGGATGGAAAGACAAACAGAATTTATCATATTACAAGTGAGCTGTTACGAAAAGGTAGAGAAACTGTTACTGAGTGCCTGATTATTATATGTAAGGTATATGTATGATAAGGAAAAGTATCGGAGTGAACGAGGAGAATAACTGCATCTTTGCTTGGGGATAAAAGTAATGATGAGGCTGACAGAATTACAGTGACCCTACATTACTAAGAAGAAGGATTTAGCTTGGGGTAGTACGACAGACTAAGGACCAGTCCCCTGTGTGTGTGTGTGTGCAAAAAAAAAAAAAAAAAAAAACATTAATTTTTACTGTATTTTCCTGGGATACCTATATAACGTGATAAGGATACGAACAAATACTGTCTATGGGGTGGAAAGACTTTTTGTATAACACGATATGTTGAAGCAATACATAAAATCGAAAATGAAATATTCGGGTGACATGTGGCGTATCTTGGTTTACCAGCCTATTGATAGAAATCTTGAAAGACTAAATAAAAGTAGATATAAATAATTGATCGCCTCACTTATTTTCACGAAATGAAAAACAATTAATAAATAGCATTAGGAAGCAAGAACTTAGAGAAGTGGCAGTGAATGGAAGGCTGAAAGAATACGGAATAATCAACGGTAATCAACACATCCAGAACCGCTGGAAAATGACTGCAGGTGAGGCGCGGTCGTCGGCTGCGGATCACTTCATCTTCTTTAGTTCGCTAAAAGATAAGTTCAGGGTCTATCGCTGCGTGCAACAACACACCTACTGACTAAAACAACTTGAAGAGAAACTGCCTCAAGTGAAAACGGCTTTGACTTTATTCGGAGCGTTTGGGTTGCTCCACAGGTTGAATTCTCGCATGAAGGTAACGTTGATAAGGAAATGGGTAAAGAATGGATAAGGTGAATAATGTGAGTGATCATTGAGATGAGTATCTGGGTTTTTCGTTGTGATAGATGTATACAGTATAGATATATATATATATATATATATATATATATATATATATATATATATATATATATATATATATATATATATATCTATGCCAAATGTTTTTCTCTATAAAAGTGTATACATTAAAGTTTTCCACTATAGTAGTATATACTTTACGTTGTATACACGTGTATAAATTACAGGTTATCTTCTATACAATATGTATTTATTATGATTTTGCTCTGTAAGGAATTACTCATTAAAGGCTTTGATCTGCACAAGGTGTTTACATTACAAAATGATTTTTGACTAGGTGGCTTGGAGAAGGAGAAGGTAGACAATCTGAGTGGTTTTGTTTAGTGAGTCAATTAATTAGTAGATACGGTTTGAAGGAAGAGTAGATTATTAAAGAATGGATTTGCTTAATGAATTTTTGGTTGCATGTCATACTACCTGTATGTTACGCAACGTCCACCAATGTCTGGTCTGGGAAGAACAAATGAGGTTTCACGCAGTCACATCCACTTCCTGTTAACCATGAAATTTAAAAGAACCATTGTTAGTTTTATGTACAAGAAAACCATTGAGATGGCTATTTGTCTGTTCGTCCGCCCTCAGATCTTAAAAACTACTGAGGTTAGAGGGCTGCAAAAAGGTATGTTGATCATCCACCCTTCAATCATCAAACATACCAAATTGAGGCCCTCCAGCCTCAGTGGTTTTTATTTTATTTAAGGTTAACATTAGCCATGATCGTGCGTCTGGCACCGCTATGGGTGCCAACAACAAAGCCCGCCACCGGGCCGTGGCTGAAAGTTTCATGAGCTGCGGCTGAGAGTTTCATGGGTCGTGGCTGAGTTTCATTCCGGCGCATTTTTTACTTGTTTTTCTTGTGATTTGTAAGCGTAATGTAGCAACTTTGATCAAATATTAAATGCAAAATAACCTAAAAAAAAAAATCAATAATCCTGATGACTTTCATATTGAAGCTCCTTTCCAACCAAAGGATTAATCCATAAGTTAAAAGGTATTTTACTTCAGCATGGCATCCAAACAAGATACCATCATTCCCGCAATGTAAGAGAACTTAAATATGCCTGAACATAAATTAGTTTAAAAACGCTCACAAAAGTAAACCAGTAAAAATGCGCCGAAGTTTCTTTGGCGCAATCGAGTTTTCTGCACAGCCACTACAGAGTATAATCAAGGCCACCGAAAATATATCTATCCTTCGGTGGTCTCTGTATAATGCTGTATGAGCCGCAGCCCACGATACTTTAACCACGGCCCGGTGGTGGCCTATCCTAAATCGTTGCTGGAAGCACGATTATGGCTAACTTTAACCCTAAATAAAATAAAAACTACCGAGGCTAGACGGCTGCAATTTGGTATGTTTGATGATTGGAGGGTGGATGATCAACATACCAATTTGCAGACCTCTAGCCTCAGTGGTTTCTAAGGTCTGAGCGCGGACAGAAAAAAGCGCGGACGGACAGACAAAGCCAGCACAAGTTTTCTTTTACAGAAAACTAAAAATGAATATCAGAACTTCTTTGTTATGATTACTGTATAACTAGTCTACCGATGAATTTTAGAAATGTGGTAATTTAAGAGGATCGAAATGCCAAGTGACAACCCTTGGGACGTTACGTACCGTTCTGAAACTCCAATCAAGGTACCTTTATTCTGAATAGGGCGAGTAGCTGACCCTGCGTAAGACGACTGTTAGTTTAAACTAATCGTTCATTATCTCTGGAGCACCACTGATTAACACAGGCACACTGAATTCATGAAAAATTTTGCCTTTCATTATATAAAGATAATTTTATTTGCTAGGCAGTTTCTACATTATTTAAGGCATATACTCCAAAATTAGATTAGAAAAAAAAATCTTCCGAGAAAAATGAGCAAGTAAAATGTTTTTAGCCGATTTGAAGAAAACGCGACGAATTTCGTCCACCAAAACCAACAAGGAAAAGCCTGACTTGGGGTCCAACCATTAACACCCGAAATTCCGTGGAATTTCAGGACCAAATTACAACATACATCGCAGCAACAGCAGCCAATCACACTAACCTTAATTCTCACATACACCCTCAATCACTATGAGACAAACCCGTCACAAAAGGCTGAAGTCTTCGTCAACTTTAACCGAGGGTAATTTGTTATAATATTATCCTCAGGGGCCGCTTCCGACCTCAAAATTACCCTCGCGCATACGGTAATAGATGGGGGTCAATGGTGGTAACATTTCACATAAATTCGTTATATTAAGAAAATATTTTAGGGTTGCTCTACGAAATAGATTACTTATGGTGTGTAATCATTTATCATGAAAATTTTGACGCTAGTTCTGTTGTGTGACTTTCTTTATAGTCGATCACCGAGTGTTAATACCATGCATGAATTTAACAAAAGACAAAGAATTGTTCTATCTGTTGTTCCAACCTACTCCACATCCATTTACAAACCTGTTATTAAAAAGAATCCCTTGCGTACATACTGCATATTTTTTCATGGTTTTGAGTGAAGTCTTTATCAAAAAATAATTAAAGAAAAAATGGCAAGGTTCCTAACACTAGGGCATCACTCAAAAAAAAAATGCGCTATTTCCTCTGCTATTTGAAACCTTTTTTTTTTTTACGTTTGATTTTTTATATGATACCTAAGGAGAGGAGACTCGAAAAATAGTTTGCGAGTTATAAAGTCTGAATAATAAAATAAAATATATTAAACGACAATCAGCGGCTTTCGTTGGGCTGACTGCCAATATTTCAATCACTAACAAGCTAGAAAACAAAAGGCATTGTTGAAGTACTCGTATTTAATGGATCGCTACATAAGGCTCAAGATCAATGTAAATCCAGTGATTAAAGCATAATCTCTCTCTCTCTCTCTCTCTCTCTCTCTCTCTCTCTCTCTCTCTCTCTCTCCACGAGCAAAAATCCAAGATTTCACATCGAATATTTCAGTGTTGTCAGAGAATTAAATACCTTGTGTCAATCAAATTTCCAGGAAAGCTTGAGAAAAATATTGATAAGCATCAATCATTCATCACGTTATCAACCGATTTAACACGATAAACTGGACTCACACTGCCTGTGGTCATCGATGTAAATAGATTCCACATAGTGCCTTTCCTTAAAACACCTATTATGAACTATACATCACATGCATACTTAAAACCATTTGGCTGCAGTGCTCACGTATTCATATGGCAATATAAACAGGAAAGAACCAATGCATCAAAATCCGTTTTCATTATTGCCCGAGGGCCTCTGGAACCGCAATCAAAACTGTAATCCTCCATTTTTAATGGATGTTGCTCCCTGGTGGCTCTCTTGCTAAATGAATGTACGTGTATCGTACGTACGTACGTACATGGATGCTTTGAAAATATGCAGGTTTCTTTCATTGTGTGCTCAATGGCGGTGCTGTGTTTATGTACTGTTTGTCTTGTTTTATCAAATGCATGTAAATTCTTTGGAACGAACTTAGATACACACACACATATATATATATGTATATATGTGTGTGTATGTATGTATATATATTATATATATATATATATATATATATATATATATATATATATATATATATATATATATATATATATATATATATATATATATAAATTGTATATATATATGTGTGTGTGTGTGTTTGTGTGTGTTTATGTATACAGTATACAGTAACCAATTAAACTTCACCTTGTCAGAATTGCTGATTCATCAGCTACCTCATTATGAGGATTTTTTATGAGCTACAAGTAGAAGTGGTGCATCTTGTATCTAAATCTGTTCAACTGAATAATGAGTGCAAAATACTGGTATCTTTATGAAACAAATTATATGTAATTATTCTTAACTGTGAAATACTTCAAGTGTGTAAGTGAAGGCTTTACTAGAGAGCCATTGTTAATTAAAAGATTTTGTTGCTATCTAAACCAAGACCCTGCAGCATTTGATAAAATCATAGGACACTGTACATACTGTACATATTTATAGGACAGTGAGAAAAGGCGTTGTGTGCAGGTATTAAAAGGCAAAACATATTGTGTGGTAGTTGATGGTGTCGAGCTCGGGAGTGTTAGCACTAGAAGAATGAGTTGCAGTAGTGGATGTCTATTGGCCAGGAATAGAAATGATGAGTGAAATGAGTGTTTTTGGGAGTGTAAAGCTGTGCCTAACGGAGTACTGAAGAATATAAAATGGTGGTTGTGCTAGATAATTTAAGTGTAAAAGTAAGTTACAGTCGAATAATTGCCATGTTATGTAGGGATGGGATTCTCAGAGGAAATTAGAAATGAGAATGGAGAGTGTCTCAGCTCTCTATTGCATTTAATTATTTTTGATTGGCAAAATATTTAGATATGACTGGAAAAGATTTTGAATAAGTCATGGACTACAATGATTAAATTGAATTGCAATGGGAGCATAAATTGTTGGAACAAAATTGCCGTGTCAGTCTGTCAAAAAATATACACCTGAAATCTGGTTACATTTGAATAATTTTGATTTTGACATACGCAGGAGTCCAGAGGATGCATCCCATCAGACTACCATTTCCATATTATACGGGGATGTTTTGGAAAAAAAAAAACATAGAAGAATGTACTTCACTAAATGCATGCGAATCAAAAGGTAATTAAACGTGAAATGAGAATGATATTAATATTATCGTTCAAATGAAACAAATTAAAGAACGCAAAAGAAGTGGATACTCATGCGTGAAAATAAATGATGACTATATCTAAGGGATGCAGAGAAATATTCGGATAATAAGGAATAAGTAAATACAGATAAACAACCAACAATAATATTAACAAACTTAGATAATTTTTTTCAGAAAATATCAAGAAAATAAGGAATGTAATACAACACTTAAAGACAGTATTACAATATCTTAATAACACTAGAAAGAAGGTAGTTCCATAGTCTTGCAGTATAGAGAATAAAACTCTCTGGTACTGGGCACTGATATCAAAGCACTCGTGCAAAATATAAAGGCTAACATTCTGCAAAACGAGTAGCACACACTAATTCTTGCCTGAGCGTACCTGTTACATGATAACTTACGAACGACACCTTATGAGAATGATGTCTCCAGTCTACTTCCTAACTGCGTCGTTAGGAAAAGGGAAACTTCAATTTTCTACGTTTCAGTCCACAAGTTAAGAATATATGCGACGTTGAGGACATCAAAATATGATAGTAATGTTAGAGCAATGGTAAAACCAACGGGGAAAAACAGTAAATAAATAAAAAATACTATTTAACATTTCCTTTTCTCATATTAAATATTTGTCTGTTCTGAGATCTTTGGCTAGATTCATTAATAGACTTCCTTGTTTAGAAAATAAATTCTTCAGCTGGTGAACAGAAAAGAGAAATAAACCATTTACTGGAGCTCTCAACAAATAACCTGATTTAAAGATGAACCATCAACCAAAATTTACAGAAACAGCGTCAACTACAGTAGTTATATCTCAGCAAGAGTCCGTGCCATTAACGTTCTCATTCTCACATACACCTGACATCACTGGGAGACCTACCTCCCGAAAAAGGCTGACGTCTTTGTCAACTTTATTTGGAGATAATTTGAAATAATGATTACCCTCTGGGGTCTACTACCGCATTGCTATTAGCCTTGTAGGTATATTACAAAACGGAACAACAGCAGTAATATTACATACATTATGGTCATGCTATATGAATCAATATTCTAAAATTATCCTCGTGGGAAAAATTACTTATAAAGCGAGTTATATTCTTTTTAACTCTTATTATCAATATTTATTCTCGGTCGAAAAAAATCTAGCAACTCATAGGAGGTTTGATAGAAACGCCCTGGAAACGTACACAGAATGCTTACAAGTTTCAAAATGAGTAATAACAGGTAGACATATCATTGAACATTTGCAGATAATAAAAATGTTCTTAGCAATCCGTTTGTTTACGCTTATCTATAGTTTTTCATTTAGGAAACCAAAATAAATTTCTAAGGTTATCAACATAAATATGTATGTATACAATAAAAAAAATTAATATTCTATTAAAAGTATTGAGAAATTATCTCTTATGAAACTTCATATATGGAAGAATTCATAAATAAAAAGATAGCCAATATTCAGTTCTGTGTTCTTCACTGGTTTTGACACGAATAAATGATAGTTAATCGGTTACATTAATTTCCGACGGAGTGAATTCCATACTGTCGATCATTAACAGACTGTGGACGAACTTTGTGACAGTAGATATCAAGGACACTGACAGTTAGAGAGGTGAAATAAATAATGGGGTACTATATACAGCTCTGGATCAACATAAATCCAATACCAGTGGTTTAATCTCTCTCTCTCTCTCTCTCTCTCTCTCTCTCTCTCTCTCTCTCTCTCTCTCTCTCTCTCTCTCTCTCTCTATATATATATATATATATATATATATATATATATATATATATATATATATATATATATATATATATATATGTTTTTCTATGCCATTGGATTGCTAACCTACAGAGTCAAGGGGGAAAATACCAGACAGTAAGGGTGTAGGTAGACCCACAAAGGTTGGAGTGACAGTGTAGGATGTAGGAGAGGCCAAGCAGCCCTCTTCAAGGGTCGGCCCGTAATGCCTCTCCAGGGAAAACACCCTGAGAAGGCCACTGTTTCCTCTGTCTAGATCTTGAAATTTAATTAAACTCCCACTGCTTTTCCTCCATTTACTGACCCAAGACCATTTCTCTAATCCTCAGCTCATGGCCAACGACAGCACCTGAAGCCAAGCCCCAATCAATATACATCGCCAGTTAGTCCGCTCTTCACCACAGCGAATCTCTGTCTGTCTGAGTTTCGAACCGTGGGCAGGTGGGAACTCATTTTCATTTACACTGGATTGGTCGTGACCCCATTACCAGACACCACCCAAAAGGAACTTTGATCTTGTCAACTTAAGAGTTGTGTGTGCAACCAGTACCAGGAAGCAAACACGGTAAGTCCCGGAAGGGAAATGGTCAGCTAGTGCACTTTTTCTTTGACTCCTTTTTATACACGCTCTCTCTCATATTTCGCCCACTCAAGTGAATTCTTTGTCCCTTAAACTTAAACAGCAAACTTGTTATATCCAGTGTGTAATTCCTTGAACAGTGTACAACATAACTCATGCCCCTTGCCAAGAAGTGAGTAGGGTAAGGCCATCCCTCAAATTTGTGCATTAACTAATTTGTAGAGAGACAGTACTTTGCCAGTAGTCTTATCTGGAATTATTTCACTTCCAGGAGTGTTAACAGTGCAAGCTACCTATGTAGCCGTTCCTCTGTGTTCCCGATTGCCTAGAGAATCCACCCACACTGAGACTGATATAACTGCATTGCCGATTGGCTTACTGACCACTTGCAGTGGCCATTTACATGTACAACTAATGCATTATTTATCCACTCACTGAATTGCTGTTGTGCCCTTTATTCCATCTGTTTGTTTTAGTGAGATTGGTCCATCATTCCCACTGTTAAATTTACCACGTTGTATGTGTAAAATAAACTAATGTTAAGAAACATATTCTCACTTGGCTACTTTCCAATTTTTAATTGTTTGTTCAGTTATTCTATTTGGGGTCTTACAAGGGGTTTTTGTACGTCTAAGATTAGTAGAGTAAAGTAAAAATGCAGTCACCCCCTTGTAATCCATAACATTGCAACTTTGACAGTATGTAGCTAATTAACGGGAATTAGATTTAACGTAAAAATTCAAGTAAAATTACCCGCCCTCCCATCTTTAGCAATTGAAAAGAACCTGTAACATCACTCTTCGAAAGGCAATCTGGAACCAGAAATGGAAGGTAACGTGGTTTTCAAACCAGTGTTTAATTTGTTTATTAAATGTGTGATAGGTAGCGAGTTAATAATTAATGCATGCTACATTTTAAAACACAAGCAGCAAAGTGTTTAAGATGTGAGAGAAATAGGAAAGTGTTAATGAACTACATAGGGAACACTGCATGAAGCGAACCTTGGATGAAATTAGCTAGCCATGATAGGTAGTAGCAAAAAATTAGCTAGCTGTGATTGGTAGTAGATGAAATTAGCTGGGTAAGCTCAGTGTATGTATATTGAGAGGAAAGAGCACAATTTCTCTTCAATCAGGGCTGTGGAATTTCACCACGAAGCATTGGATATGCCACAGTTGGCAACTCGCACACTTCATTCCACTTAGAACTGTCTGGCCCATGCGCTGCTTTGTTTTGCTCAAGAGAGTCTCGTTAGGTTTTCACATTTTTTAGTCCATAGAGTAGTAGGTGTACTTTCAAAAGTATCATTAACGTAACATCTGTTCGTATGTGATTTGAGCAGGATAGGTCTGCATATTTAACTTTGTATCTTGTCATTAGAAAGGAGAACTTAGTGAGTGTGTGCGTACTCCTGTTCACACTCACGGCTGGTAGGCGACCAGTCATTTAACCCCGTGTGACCGACCTTGAATCGTCAAAATAAAGCAGCCATCTTAGAGTAGCTGTCATCTGTCAAATGCGCCGCTGCGTTGTCATTGCATTCATAGTATGCACTGCTACATTTTACATGTGTACAAGTTTTTGCCATCACTGTCACGGAAGTCTTTCACTCCAGCATGAAATGAAAACACACCCTTATTATCTCAACTCATTTCAGTCGAGAGAGAATTTTCATTATCCTTAACCAGTGTGGCATTCTTTAATCTGAACTACGGGAAGCATGATTAGTTAACATTTGGTTATATATTACTCAATACCAAACACAATCACTGCCTTATGATAATCGAGTACTTCGAGGCAGCAAACCCATATTTATGTGTCAGATATTAATCTCTGGAATCACATCTGATATAAAGCCACTGTCCCGTGAGTGTTGATTTTCCACTACACCTTTGACAAGTGAATCAAATTATTGCTTCTAGTAAAGCAAACCCATTTAACATACTAGGCAGCCATTTTACTGGGATTTTCCAGTCTCATATATATCCCAATTGGGAAATTTACAAACTCATTAGTAGCCTGTACTTAAGTACCATTGTGCTTATTATGCTAATTGTACTTTATTTTTTATTTTGTGTTTTGCCCACGCTGTTTATTCTCATGCCACTGTTGCACTGACTGTTTATTTGATTAATTTCACTCTGTTCTAAGGGAACAACACCTCTGCTCCGTGTTACCACTGTGTCAGTGGGCAAGTTAAGCATTCCATGTGTTTCATACACAAACTTACATATGTGCCATTTAATTAATTGCTTTAAGCACTCAGCCTATACATGATTGGCTAGACTACTGATTGCCTTGTGTATGCTTAACCTAAGCGTTCTTCATGAACGAATCTTACTGTTCTTTGTAACAGTCCCCCGTTCCCCGTGAGCCAATCTGCAAATTTTTGTGCCTTGCAAACCTTTTAATTGCACTCATGTGCCTTTGAATTATCCAGTTCTTCGGAACTCACCCACACCTGGGTGTAAATCTCATAGTGTGTCATACCTCCGTTCTTTGGAACCCACAACCTCTGTACCATAGCCAGTACCATCCAGGTGCATGTTACCCATTGTTCTTTGAACATTCCACTGGTTGTTTGGAACCATATTGCACAAGAGTGCCTGTCATCCTTATTACAAGCAGGCTTGCATTCCAAGTGTCACCTGTCCTAAGGGACACTTCATTCCAGTGGAGCCTTCTAGAGCCCACTTCCTTATTTTGAATATGCCCTGCCAGTTAAGAGTGCCATTTCATTCTCCACACAACTGTTTGTGTGGCCATCCCCACTCTGAGCATTAGCAAACATGTCTGCCAAGGAGTACAAAACCTTGATGGAGGTAGGGAAAAGTATGATGTTAAAGGAAGAGCAGCTATCCAGTGGGTCCAAGGGGAAGTAGCTGCTGCTAAGAAAGCTAGAGAAGAAGAAAGAGAGTATGAATTACAGCTAGAGTGGCTGAGATTAGAAGAGAAGGAGAAGCAAGCAGAAAGGCAGTGACAGAACGAACTTGCATTGGAGCAAGAGAGCAAGGAGATTGGTCAAACATGGTCTGACTGGTCTTAAATAAAGAACTAAGCCTTGCGGCGGTGGACTGATGCTGTGGAGTGCCAAGACATCTAGGATATAAATGAATTTAATGCAGTTTGAGGACTTCCTCTATTATGCTCCTGGACATTTGGCCTTATACATTGGTGAGAAACAGCCAAAATTATTCACTGAGTGTTACTGCCTGGCCGATGCCTATGAGACATACCACCCATCCTCCAGTACCTCCCACAGGCACATAGTCCCTCCTGACCCCACTGCCTTATCGGTCTGACCAAGAAAAGGACCTTCTAATCCACCTGTATCTACTAATTGTAAAAAGGTACAGCATTTAGAACCCCAGTACAAGGCTAAAGGAAGAACCATGTCAAAGCCCCCTCTTTTATCAAACCTCCCAGCCTACCCATACCGTAAATGCTCCTCATAGAGATTACAGCCAGCTTTATTGCCATACTTGTATGAAATATGGGCATTCCTTGAATTTTAAGGAGTGTCCCAGAAAGAACATTCCCACAATTATTGCTCTAGTGGCCACTCATTCACTCTCTTTGTGAACCACAGTCGCTGGCCCTATTTATGTTGCACCTCCTCGAGGTGGTTATTGCACTCAACAGGTCTCAGCTTTTGAAGGCACTGGTGCTCAAATCTCCCTTATAAGGCTAGACAAAGTACCCTATGGGGCCATTATTAAGGAAAACAAGCCTGTAACTATTGTAGGCATAGATAATTGGAGGGTGACACTCCCAGCAGTCCAATTGAGGATCACTGGACATCATAAAAGTAGGATCTATATGCTTGGAGTAGCAAGTAAAATTCCTGGAGGCTATGAACTCCTCCTAGGACAGGACCCCTCTTCCCAGCCCAGTTCTGGGCCTCCCACAAGTCATGCCCCTTGCAAGTATCCATCAGGTGCCGATGTTCATTCTGGCCCTGCCGTTGAACCGTAGCCAGTGCCTATGCCTGGCCAGTGCAGTGCTCCGACCAGTTTGGTCATTGAGACCCCCACAGAGCCAGATACTGGTTCTTTTCAAAGTGTGCAAACTAGGACATCTGGCTGACGTCTCATCCCCAAATCCAGTGCCTGAGCCTGACTTTGTGCCAGTCCCAGTGCATGATGCCCATCTCCCTTCAGATCCCAATCCAGCCCTCCCTCTTCTACTGCCAGTGTCCAGCTGAGCTCCAGCCCAAAGTTCAGTAAGTTTTTTCCAGATTCCCCTGACCACAGAGGAAGCTCATTCCCAAGCGCAGTCTCATAATCCATGCCTGAGTTGGTCCTTATACCCTGCAAGCTCCTCGCACCCACCTCATCTATAGTTGCTCTAGGCCTAGGTCCCGAAGGTAATCCTATCGAGGGCCCTGACCTAGCCCAATAGCACTCTCAGTCTCCTCTGGAGACACCTACCCAGGCTCCAGTTAGGAATCCTCATCCTAAGGTTCGACGAAAATCAAGGAAGAAGAGATGTTAGGGGCATAGAAGGTCCAGTTAACCTTACCAGAGCCACTGAGCTCTCATGGCACTTATGTCTATATAATACAATACCTTATCTGAATAGAGCAATCCTAGCCCCTGATCCAGGAAGGATGTCTAGGGTTGTCTCCTACCATAATTAGTATTGTTATACAAAAATTAAGTATAATTTGTTAGATCTGTTCTTTTAGTCCCAACAAGCTGAAGAGCATGTCCTAGCTATCTTAGCATTTCTGTTGCATTTTTATGTTACATCTTGTTGCATTTTAATTTGTTGTATTTTGTTAGCATGTATCATGGAGTACCTAGTTCCTGGGTATCTCAATATTTATCACCTGTATGCACCCGTATTTAGCTCATTAACACTTGATATGGTGCTGCGGTAGCTTGAATCTGTGTATTTGCAACTTGAATCCTAAATTATGCTAAGATTGCACTTTGACTGTTGTCAGAGACAACCCAGTTAAATATAAACAGATGCCCCTAAGTTAGTGTTAGGGACATTAAGTTAAGTAAGGTAGTAAGCTAACTCCTCTCTGGGGATAGGTTAGGGTTATATCCTCTTAGACTATTTCCATTTGCATAGGCAAAGACCCATTAGGGGAAAGTAATTAACATAACTGATACCTGTGGCTTGCTAGTGCAGACCTTCACGCCTGAAAGGGAGTGGAATGTCTGCTTGAAGGGGGAGCTTTTACGGTTTTCTACGCCACAGGATCGCTAACTTATAGAGTAAAGGGGGAAAATACCAGACAGTAGGTGTGTAGGTAGACCCACTAGGGCTGGAGCGACAGAGTAGGATGTACGAGCAGCCAAGCAGCCCTCTACAAGGGTCAGCCCGTAATGCCTCTCCAGGGAAAACACCCGGAAAACGTCACTGTTTCCTCTGTCTAAATCCTGAAATTTAATTAAACTATCACTGCTTTTCCTCCATTTACTGGCCCAAGACCATTTCTCTAATCCACAGATCATGGCAGGTGACAGTGCTTGAAGCCAAGCCCTTAAATGGAACAAGCACTCTACATCGCCAGTTAGTCCTCTTGTCACCACGGCAAATCCCTGTCCATCTGAGTATCGAACAGTGGGCAGGTGGGAACTCATTTTCACTTACACTGGATTGATCATGGCCCCATTACCAGACACCGCCCAAGAAGAACCTTGATCTTGTGAACTCAGAGTTTTGTGTGCAAGCAGTACCAGGAAGCAAACACGGTAAGTCCCGGAAGGGAAATGGTCAGCCAGTGCACTTTTTTCTTTGACTCATTTTTTATCATCTCTATCTCACATTTCACCACTCAAGTGAATACTTTGTCCCTTCGACTGATGCAGCGAACTTCTTATTTCCAGTGTGTAATTCCTTGAACAGTGCATAACGTAACTCATCCCCTTGCCAAGAAGTGAGTAGAATAAGACCATGCCCTCCAATTTGAGCATTAAGTCATTTGTAGAGAGATAGTAATTCGTCAGTAGTCTTATCTGGAATTATTTCATTTCCAAGAGTGTCAACAGTACAAGTTACCTACGTAACCATTCCTCTGTGTTCCGATTGCCTAAGGAATCCACCCATACCGAGGCTGATACAATTGCATTGCCGATTGACTTACAGGCCACTTGCAGAAGCCATTTACATGTACAACTGATGCATTATTTTTCCACTCAGTGAATTGCTGTTGTACCCTTTTTTCCATGTTTATTTTAGTGAGATTTGTCCATCATTCACAATGTTAAATTTACCACGTTGTTAAAAAACATATTCTCACTTGGCGACCCGCCAATTCTTAACTGTTCTTTCAATTGTCCTGTTTGTGGGCTTACGAGGGGTTTTTGTAAGGCTAAGATTAGTAGAATAAAGTAAAAACGCAGTCATCCCAATCGTAATCCGCATATATATATATATATATATATATATATATATATATATATATATATATATATATATATATATATATATATATATATATATATATATATATATATAAATATATATATATATATATCCATTAAATTCGAGTTATATTCAATATTTCATCTGTTTATAGAGTGAAGTGGTTTATGTTATCGTATTCATAAAATAAAATCATGAGAAATAAATGAAATACGACTGTCAACGCAATCTTTCATGCACCGTTGAACTTGAACTTCTATCACCGAGCAATTGACCGACTGATTTAAATCTACAAAATGTCAATGGAAAACTACAGTCACTGGGAGCATTATAACATAGAGCATATTTTATAGCACTATTCAAATATACGTCTATCAAATTATGAAGTACGCATCACATATGTACTGGCGACTGTTCCACTGAAGCATTCACATTAGCATGCGGTAATAATTATGAAGAGGAAAGAACCAGTGCATGAAAATCCGTTTTCATTATTGGCCCGGGGCCTCAGGAACCACAATCAAAGCGGTAATCCTCCATTTTTAATGGATGTTGTTCCCAGCGGGATACTCACATCGCGCATACATTAATGAATGTTTAAATATATAAAGCTGTCAATCACCGCGCTGTTTTCTATAAGCATACGTATTCATATTAACCGTGGCGCAAATATGCGTTTTCGAATATTCATACACATACACGTAGAGCTGAGCGTCCTGTGTATGTGAAGTGCTTAGACGTGCTACTTACGACCTGTTATTTTAATAAGTATAACTCTGATATTGCGGAAGTCGTCTGCACATGAGATTCGTCCTTTATTCATTAACTAAAAGGTAAATGTGGCAGTTACTACAGTACTGCGTTTCCCCGGAAACCACCTTGTATCAGGGGAAACGGTTTACTGGTGAAGATGATTTTCAGTGGTACAGCACTCGAGTCACATTAGCTTGGTTCACAGCTCGATTCATAGGTTGACACTAGTCAGTCGTTGTCAAAGTACAGGATACAGGACTAGCAACCAATTCTTCTTTACAGACTTTCTCAGAACTCGAGGGCTCTACATTTTTGTTACTGTGATCAGGTGCTGACATAAAAACGACAGCCCAGAGTCTACGATCTTTCCTTTCACCTTATATATATATATATATATATATATATATATATATATATATATATATATATATATATATATATATATATATATATATATATATATATATATATATATATATATATATATATATATATATATATATATATATATATATATATATATATATATATATATATATATATTCATGCATATAGTGTAAAGGTAAGATCAATATATATATATATATATATATATATATATATATATATATATATATATATATATATATATATATATATATATATATATATATATATATATATATATATATGTGTGTGTGTGTGTGTGTGTGTGTGTGTGTGTAAACTGAATCAAGAAAGTGTGGAACGTGATGATTTATGCAAGTATGCATTTTATTATGATAGCTACTATGAAGCCTATATATATATATATATATATATATATATATATATATATATATATATATATATATATATATATATATATATATATATATATATATATATATTATAGTTGTATTCTTATATATATATATATATATATATATTATATATATATATATACATATTAAGTTGTATTCTTCTCATTCAGATAAAATATCACGATGCACTCCACAATGAAAATGAAGGAGAAACCAGAGAAAAGGAAATAGAGTTTCTTAATTTGTCCCAACAGTTTCGCCCTCCATCAGGCCTCTTCCGGAAGAGGCCTGATGGAGGGCGAAACTGTTGGGACAAATTAAGAACTCTATTTCCTTTCCTCTGGTTTCTCCTTTATTTTCATTGTGGAGTGCATCGTGATATATACATATATATATATATATACATATATACATACGTATATATATATATATATATATATATATATATATATATATATATATATATATATATATATATATATATATATATATATATATATAGGCTTCATAGTAGCTATCATAATAAAATGCATACTTACATCAAATCACAATTTATTCGGGCCGACGGCTTTTCGCAATATCACATTGCATTATCAACGCTGAAATTTACAAAATAGCTTAGAAATTCAGTATTTGGATGTTGGGTATTAATAAAATTAAGAAATGAGTCAGGATAAACATCAGACTTAAAAAGGGCAAACGTGTCATCCACGTAACGCCTATACAATAAAGGACGGTAGGTACAAAATATTCTTCTATAAAGGACACCTCCAGTGAATTCATAAAAATGTTGGCAAATGTGAGGTGAAGTGGGCTCCTCATTTCCATCCCTTCTAGTTGCCTAAGAGAAACATCGCTTAAAATACGGTTTTTTTTTATGGTAAAAGCATTCTAGGTAACATGTTCAACAGGGGTACCAAGAATTTGGCCAACATATTAGCAGACCACTTTTTAAGTAGTTACTAGACCCGGTCGTGGGGGACAGAACCATTATTTTAACGATGTTTTTTAAGCAAGTAGCAGGGATGGCAATGGGGAACCCACTTGGATCCACATTTGTCAACATTTTTATGAACTCTCTGCAGGAGTTCTTTATGGAACAGTGTCCTTCTACCTATCGTCCTTTATTTTACAGACGTTACGTGGATGACACGTTTGCCCTTTTTAAGTGGTTTTAATCCTGACTCATTTCTTACTTCTATTAATAATAGCCAACATTAAAATATTGAGTACACAAAAGAAAAAGGAGAGCTCAAAACACTACCCTTTTTAGGTACGTAAATTTTCAGAGATAATGTTGGATTTCATACCAGTGCTTTCATGAAAAATGCTTTTACAGTGCTAGGGATTGATTTTTATGGTTTCTGTTATTTTTATACTAAAATAATTCCACACGCACTCTCCTTCACGTGGCTTTTTACTTGATATCCTCTTGGAGCGCCTTCCACAAAGGTATTAATTTCCCTAACAATTTTTTAACAAGAATAGTTTTCCAGTAAAGTATTTTTACATGTCCCTCAAGAAATTTGTTCACTGCAAATTACATACTTCTCCAATAGCGTATAACGTCCCTAAACTGATTTTTTATGCTACGTTTTCTTTCATTTACAAAAATAAGTCTCGAAGCAAGTTAATCAACCCATTAAATAGAGAATTGCTAGCAGTCAGTTTTAAATTTATCCTAAAAAAAAAAAACCCTCTCACGATAGGATATTTTTTCAGGTATAAAGAAAGACTGGCTCAGCTTTTGTCTTCCAACATCGTACATAAATGCACATATCCCAAGTATGAATGGGGAACTTATGGTGGATGCACAAGCGGTTGCTACAGGTCTGAATCCGATGTCATCTAGGAGTCAGTTTCAGGACTGGCTGCAGATTGTCTAAACCCGAAGCTTCCAACATACGGAATGACACGTTATATTCCAAGACCAAAATGAATTATGAAGAATTTAAAATCACTGCATCTACGCAAGAAGAGGAACTAAATACTTTAGAGTCCATCCTGATAAAAACTACCATTCTCTCGTTACACACCCTTACAGCCTCCACACAACTTTTTGTCGAATAATTTAATAGTTTATATTTTGATCTGCGCCTCAACTTTTACTTACCTTCTTAGTCTTTTCAGAAGTTTTAGTTACTCTGTAGCTCAGTTTTGGTAGGTCATGGGTATGTCTTTTTAGTAGTAGATTTAAATTTTTGGACTTTTTAACATATTGTATAAGTTCCCAAGTTATTTTGCAAATTTCAGCATTGAAAATGTAATGTGACATTGCAAAACGCCGCCGGCCCGAATGCATTATGATTTGATGTACGTATGCCTTTTCCTTTGATATGCCCTTTGATATATATATATATATATATATATATATATATATATATATATATATATATATATATATATATATATATATATATATATATATATATATATATATATATTATATATGAGGGATTGGCTGATGAGTTTATTACTTGACTAACGTAATTTATGAGGCCCTGCGTGCCAAGGACACAGGTAACCTGTCAATTGAAGGTACAAATTAACCTCAAAGACAGCCGTTTAAACACTCAAGGTCGCCAGTTGAGGGAACTTAACCTCAACACAAAGAAATATTCACTGAATAAGGACTTTACGATAAATGTCGCCCAACTTTGGACGCAGCCAATCTCTACTTGTTAATATGGTATTAAAACACAACGGCTCTTCCGAACAAGGGATTCGAGACACAAGGCGGCATAAAGAATAAAATTACTTGCTTAACCTTCCCTACTTCCTAGTTAATTCACTGGAATGGTTGAATGTCGCTAAACGATATAAATTATGCTTAATCTAGACTTCGTAAAAGCAAAATGCTTGGGTAGATATGGTGGCGAAAGACTGAAACAAAGAAATGGTAAATACAGAAAAAGGGGCTAGTAATTGAAGAAGTTTTGAACAAAACACAGACTTTACCTTGGACGACTAGTTGTTGTGCATACAACGGACGATCGGAAGTTCTGGGATGAATTCGCCACTTCACTACTAACATAGACTATAAAACAAAGAATATGGGGCCGAGACGCATAAGGCGTGCATCCGTGACGGCAGGCTGGTTTTCTCTGCCTCCTTGTCTGACCTAGTTAGGTCAAAACAGGGGTGTCCGTTCATGCCCTTGGGGTCTGAAACTTTGTCAAAAACATTTGCCGAGGAGAACAGGTAAAGAAAGCTTAAGGTCACTTATCATAAGGTTGATTATGGAAATTTTCCTATGGGGATTAAATGCCTAATGCTACCTATCCTAGCTATGAACGAACGTTAAAAGTTTGAATCATTCTACACGAACCTGCGGGACAAAGACTTTTCCCTGTCTTGGTCAGTCTGATTAATACCACTACAAATAAATACATCGAGGGCGAACAGCAAAAATATTTATGAAAATATATATATATTCTTTACGTGTGTGCGTGAAGTTAGTCCTTACACTGCCAGTTACATACCTGACTGGGGAACCAACACACACGTAAAAAAAGTAACATTAAGTTATCTAATAATGCAAGCAAGGGAAGGACTCCAGAGAGAAATTCTGCGTCTAAATTAAGTAAATGTATTTACAATGCTCAGAAGATCAATTACAAGTATCAGTTTATGCTGGGCTCTTGGCAACTTTCCAGCGAATTAATATAAGTGTTAAAATTGAGTGCCAACACAATAAAGAATTAAGGCAGATATATAACACTTGATTGCTTGATGGATAGATGTAGGGCACAGTGGAGGCAGATGATTTCACAGTGTGATACACAAAACCTTTCTGCAATGTAGAGAAAGGAAAACGATTACTGGATGAGCCAAAGCACAATTTAATCTTGACAACGGGAGAGCTGAAGGCTGAAGGAGATGACGTCAAAATATAATCAAGTAATTTACACTTTAACACACTGATTCTGGGTTACCAACAATTTGATAGTCTTAAGAAAATGCAAGTGAAAACTGAAGTGGTATGAGATAAGAGAAAAAGGTAAGTTGACCAAAAACTCCCCCCACCACACAGTACCTTGCTCCTGGAGCGAAGGTCCATGGATGTAGAGTCATTAGGATATTTGGTTGAGTCGGACTTCTACGACTGGAAATTAAGGTGGCACTTGGATGGGTAGGCTATTGGCCAAGCCAAGTTTGAGCAGTGTGCTCAGGGACAGAGCATTACTCTGTGGTTTGTACTGGGTCAGTCGCCGGTCTGCTGAATGTTGACCCCTGACCCGGCCTCATATGGCCTCTCTTTCTGCCGGTGTTTGCCACCTTGGGCGTACCAGTGCAAACGATCCTTCGTGCACAAATTCTGTTAGCCCGCCCTAGGACATTTCACGTGGCACGTCTTGGATGCCGGTCTTGCCTGGAAAAGAGGAGTTTTCGGCCAGGAAAAGTCATAAAAACAGGGTGAAGCACAAAGGGAGGCTATTTAGGAGAGGTTCAGTGAGGGAAAGTACAAAGACCCTGACAAATCAGTTGTCAAGTTTTAATTAAAAAGGAGCGGCTTAATGCTCGCCTCCTTTGCTCTGTGTGTGGGGTTGGACTTCTCCTAGATGTCTTTTGCAAAAATGGAGCATGAGGGCTGCGGAGTAGTGACACTCCTAGCAATATATATATATATATATATATATATATATATATATATATATATATATATATATATATATATATATATATATATATCTGTATGTGTTTATGTGTGTGTGTCGGTGCACGCGGATATTGAAAGCTTATGCATTAAAAGCTTCCACTTAAAGCTATGAATATAAGTCAAGTACTCTTTGGTAAATGCACGAAAGTACAGTTATGATACATCTGATATGAGCACAATAAAAAGACTATTTAAAACTAAACAGGCAAGCAAGAGGTTATGATGTAGTGGTTTAGCTTAGTCATCACAAAGAATAAATCAAATGTATTGGGAATAAAATAATTGTTTAAATATAATAAGGCTGAAATTCAACGTCTTCCACTGAAGTGAAATAAAATAAAAGAAAACTTCTATTTTTTTATCCTTCTCTATGAAAACATTTTGTAAAATAAATATAAAAGTTACTATATATTTTTTCATTTTGCTGATTCTATACAGTTATTGTATGATAATTCACCTGTCATTCGTCATGAAATTAGCACGAATAAATAAACTTCATATACCTGACAGATATCAGATAAACATCCTAAATCTAAAACTGGAATATGATCTGGGATTGACCATGTAATTCGACAGATTTTTAACATTTACTTTTTATAAAAATCATTTGGTAAATACGTTGAGTGAAAATGCATGAAGTACGGAAATACTTTGCCTTCATGAAAAAAGTATAGTGAATTAAACTTTGCGAATAAACAATGAAAAAGCGACACATTCCGCCCACTGGAACTAACAACCAAGACGCTGATTTGAGGGCCAGTCAGCGAAACCCGAAATTACGGAGAATTTCAGCACCAAATTACAACAATTACCTCCGGCAACACTCAGTAATACTAAGTTTGATGCTTGTATAAACCTCGACTCACAAGGAGACGTACTGCGCCAGAAAAAGGTAGCTGAAAAGGTTAGACCCTTAGTCAACTTTAATTGACG
>NC_089782.1:49673889-49706389 GCF_040412425.1 Macrobrachium rosenbergii | reverse complement strand
GTGATAAATGTTCTTTGATGAAATCGAAAGAAATTTCTGTACAGTGATAAAAGCAATAATTAATACGTAAAGTACCATTTTATCATGTAATTTAACACTATAATTTCTCAACCTGCTGAATTATGTAAAGAATCGCCGAAACTTATGCAATGTATGACGCACTGATGGCTAATGAGTGTACTTTCAAAACTATATTCACAGTAACAGCGATAATATTTCATGACATTTAATGAAATACTCAATGTGAAATTCTGCTCCTCAAGTATTACATACTTTCTATCCATTGCCGCTTAGTGGTGATTTATTCCATGCTATTTGCGGTTGTTTTTGGTCTTCAAAAACAGTTTTGATAATTATTTCATAAATTACATCCACTACAAAACTGTGGCACTATTAGCATATGATGATGTTCCACGATAAACGTAAAAAACTGCAGTGAGAAAATAGTATAAATGATTTATTAGTATATCACATTATGCAAATTACCTTTAGCTTTCACATGCTTAATAAATTATACTTGCCAGTTTTCCAAGGTAATGGTAATACAATTATATATAAGAAATGTGTAAATTTAAGAAATGTTGGAATATAATTCATTGCTTGCAATTGAATACGTAATATTTAACCAATTTTGTTCCTGTGAATCTGAAAGCATGGAATGCTCATAGTGATTTAAATGCTTTGGATAAAACAAAAGCACAATGCCGTACAAAATAAAGAGAACAGCATACAGAATTTAGGCCAAAGGCCAAGCGCTGGGCCCTATGGGGTCATTCAGCGCTGAAGCTGAAATTGACAGTAAAAACGTCTAAAAGGTGTAACAGGAGGAAAACCTCGCCGTTGCACTATGAATCAACTGTTAGGAGAGGGCGAAAAGTAAGATGGAAGAAAGAGAATGTGAACGGAGTTACAGTAAAAAGAATTAAAGTGTTTGCAGCTAGGGGCTGAAGAAACGCTGCTAAGATCCATAAGTATTGCCTACAGTGCACCGCATGAGGTGCACTGACGGCACTAACCCCCTCCCCCTACGGGTGTACAAAATAAAAGACAACGAACAAATTAACAAAGAAAGAGGCTGTCAGTTTTGTGTCAGGTTATTCGTGACTACACATACTGTGCAAGACTTGCATCTGGCTGAGAAGAAAAATGAACGGACAAAAGGTGAAATCCACTTACAGGGAAGGTCTCTATAAATAAACAGGTACATTTTTCATTCACAGAATAAAACAAAGGCCCATTTCCCCACTCAGGTAGGTGTCAATAGCTTTTCTATTTATCGTGATAATCCCAGGAATTACCTGGTTATTTTCTACCCTGCTTTTATACGACTATTGAAGCATTTATATTTCTGTGTATGAATATTTCGTTTACAGACAGAAATAGCAGCTGAATACTTCAAATTTAAGCATAATAAAATGGAAAGGCGAATAAAAGAGGTATAACTGAACCATTGCTTGTGTAGGCAAATGCGAAACAGCTCCTCATTAACAAGAGAATAAAATATCAGATTGGTATCGATGCCCACTGGTCACGGAAGGGGAGCAGTAATATCCTGTCTAATTAGTATCGACTGAAAAAAAAATCACACACACACACACCCAACTACATAGCGAGAGTTATTCCTGGATTACCGTGCAGGTACTGATGGAATTTTGTAATGCCAAGCGACAATAAAGACAAGATCGTGAAAATACAAGTAAAAAATGCGCAGGAGTTTCTTCAGCGCAATCTAGTTTTCTATACAGCGTATAATCAAGGCCACCGAAAATAGATCTATCTTTCGGTGGTCTCAGTATAATGCTGTATGAGCTGCGGCCCATGAGACTTTCAGTCACGCCCCGTGGTGGCATGTCCTATAGTGTTCCCAGACGCACGATCATCGCTAACTTTAACCTTAAATAAAATAAAAACTACTGGGGCTAGAGGGTTGCAATTTGGTAGGTTTGATGATTTGAGGGTGGATGATCAACATGCCAATTTGCAGCCCTCTAGACTCAGTAGTTTTTAAGATCTGAGGGCGGACAGAAAAAGTGCGGACGGACAGACAAATAGCCATCTCAGTAGTTTTCTTTTATAGAAAACTAAAACTGTGATCCGTAAAACAAACTTGAAACCCTGAAGCAAAGTTCTGAGTTATATCAGGCATCGGGAGCTTTTTTCCAAAACCTTTAACTGCAGAGATGGTGCAGAGTAAGACCGATAAATTAGGGAGGACTCAGATGTTTAGTAGTTTTTTTTTTTTTTTTGGATGAGTTAAAACTCACAGTTTTAATTTCTGAACTGTGTCATTCAGCGAAATATATTCTTTGAGAACTGGTAAATTACTTACCTTAACATCTAGTATTTTTTGGTTCCGTAAACCAATTCTCTGTGGTTTATTGTTAATCACAAAGAAACAGAGGGAAAAGTATAAATGCATAATGATAATTTTCACAAATTAATCAATGGGGTATTTTAGACAAATATCTGTAAAGTGAATAAATATTTTCGTAGGATTATTGGTGGCGTAATTACATAATAGATTTGTTTGAGTGGACGAAATGAATGAACCCTCTTCAGCTTCAAAGTTAATTAAGTAAACAAAGTAGTAAGTGCTGAAATTTACATAAATACATACATACATGCACCCACGCCCATTCACACACACACACACACACACACACACACACACACACACATATATATATATATATAATATATATATATATATATATATATATATATATATATATATATATAAATATATATATATACATATATATATATATATATATATATATATATATATATATATATATATATATATATATATATATATATAATATATTATACCCACTTACACAATTGGTCTGTGCATTAATACAATGAATAACAGGACCTCATTTAAACTGGATGGTATCTAACGGAGGTATTTATTTAGGAAAAGTTTCAAGCTTTCCAGGACTAAGTCCTCATCATCCGGTATACTTGTAACTTTTCCTGAATAAGTATCTCCAGCAAATACCATCCAGTTTAAATGAGGTCCTGTTATATATATATATATATATATATATATATATATATATATATATATATATATATATATATATATATATATTATATATCAGGAGAGAGAGAGAGAGAGAGAGAGAGAGAGAGAGAGAGAGAGAGAGAGAGAGAGAGAGAGAGAGGCAAAACCTCAAACTCGACAGAGTACTTTATCGACTTCAGCAACCCGAGAGACGAAGTGGGCAGGGGTTGGGGGAACAGAGGGGAGACTCTTGGGTCCAGTGCATTTAGTACAATGCATTCTTCTTTCCCACGGGGACACAAAAGGCCATTTGTCGTTATGTTCGTCGCTTTCGGATCTGGGCGACTATTTCTAGCTATGCTCGGGGAATCTTATGTAAGGAAAAAGAAAAGGGTTTTTATTTTTACACTGCGTTGGTGAGAGTAGCCGTAAAAAACCACAGAGCACTTTCTTCTCTGTGAGGATTTTATTTGTTATATAACATTGTTTTTTATCTAGATCTTTTTGATCATTTATGATTTTTTTTGTGTGATTGCTGTCTCCGCAAATTTATGAGCTTTGATTTTTTTTTCTACTATCAAGATAGCTTATTTCGCATAATAATAATAATAATAATAATAATAATAATAATAATAATAATAATAATAATAATAATAATAATAATAATAATAATAATAATAATAATAATACATTTTCCCTAAATCTTATTTCATTTTCGGATGATCAGATATGTAAAGAAGAAATCTTTGGCAATTATTTTTGGAAAACCACTGCGGTCATTTGATTAAACGTAGTGATTAATTATGAAATAAAAAAAAAACACACACACATTGCTAGATAATTCGGTGTATACTGGTTCGGCAAAAGAAATGGGGAGGAAAGCCACTCGCAAGTATATAATGAATTTATATAATAACAAATTTACATTAATAACTTTATCATTTTTTCATCTCTGTTGAACAGGATATGTTTATGGGATCGTGTAAGATACAAAGAATACAAAAACAACAATTCTAGAAACCTACTTAAAGAAATCACCTTTTAAAACCTAGAGGTTATCGGTGTATTTCTAAAAAAAAAAAAAAAAAAAAATTACGATTAATAATATAGAATTTAGGCCAAACGCTGGAACCTATGAGGTCATCCAGCGCTGAAACAGGAATTGAGAGGAGGAAGGTTTGGAAGGTGTAACAGGATGAAAACCTCGCACTTGCACTATGGAACAAATGTTAAGAGTGGTTGGATAGCAAGATGGAAGAGAGAGAATATGAGTGGAGGTACAGTAAAAGGAATGAAAGAGGTTGCTGTTATGAACCGAAAGAACGCTGCAGTGAACCTTAAGTAATGCCTACAGTGCACCGCGTGAGGTGCACTGACAGCACTAAGCCCCTACGGGGACGATTTGTTATAAGCATCTCATATATACAAGAAATATTTTGCTTCCACCCGGGTCCCGTGTAATGGAATTTTATCGTTTGTTTTGGACTCAACCGAGGAACAGAAGATTCGTTCATATTGGATGCATATGGATGAACACATCTCTCTCTTGGGGAAAATACGGCGCAGCTGGGATGCTTTATCTCATACTTACACGCCTTCAGATTCAAGTTTTAAATCTGTTTTCCCCCTTTACGAGATTGCAGGTTTCGTGATGTTTATGTGTCTTCATTTTTGCAGTTCATTCAAGTGTGTGTGTGTGTGTATGTGTGTGTATATATATATATATATATATATATATATATATATATATATATATATATATATATATATATATATATATGTGTGTGTGTGTGTGTGTGTGTGTTGGTGTGTGTATATATGAATTTTATCACGTCACCGTGATTTATATACAAGCATTGAGCTACAAAAGTCGTTTAATATCCAATTCGAGCCCGTGAGACAACGGACTTCTTATCAACTATAATTCCCCTTCGGTAAACATGTATATACAATATTGTTTCCAAGGTAGAGCGAATTAGATATCAAACGACATTTGTAGCTTAATGCTTGTATGTACGGTATATCTGTATACTGTACAGTATTAAGATACAAATGTCGTTTAACATGCAATTCCCTCTATTTCGGATATATATTTGGAGGGGAATTATAATTGATAAACCATTCCGTACCTGCGAGATTCGAACGCCCAACAGTACGAATCGAAAATTTGCAGTGACGTTAACCATTCGGCTATCAATCGAGGTTTAAGTTGACACTTATTCTGCCGTATATATGCCCGTTGAATGCAGGTTTATGTACTTAGAATCGCTATCAACCTACCTCCACCATGGTAGCAGATAGGTAAGTTTGAAAAGCGTAGCTATTTATGAATTATAATTCCCCTTCACGTTACAGACTAATACATACATAAACAAAGCCACTCCAACATCTTCTAAAAACATAACAGACACCTCACACGTCTCGAACTGTCGACCTAACCGCTCAGTTCTCCTCGCTGCTGGGAGAAAGGGAGCTGGGGATTTGGTACGATACATGTACACATTCGCTACCGGGGTCTAAGCGATGTCAGGCAGGGCAGCCGATCGAGGCTACAGCCTACCCCAACGCCAAATCAAAGTCCTTCAAAAGAAGGCATCATGCTTGCCCCATATAAAAATGGGAAAAAGCACGTTAAAACGAAGAAATGATACCTATATGCCAAGAAGGCTAGAAACCATGTATTACAGGCTAAGGATTGGACACACAAGACACACTCATGGGTTCTTGATGTTAGGTGAAAGTTATCCATTCTGCGACGACTGTATTGTCCCCCTGACTGTGAGACATTTGCTGGTCGAATGTCCCAGTCTTGCGGATCTGAGACGTAGGTTCTTCTCCTGGGGAAGTGACAGAGATGGACATTATACCCTGGCTACGATTCTCGTGGAGGAATGTAATACATAGCAGTTATGTTTATTTGTTAGCGAGCGGGCCTCTCAGCAAATTTTAATTAAATCGTATACATATGCAGTGTGTGTGTGTATTTATGTATAGTATTCATGGATTTATTGATATGATTTTATATATATATATATATATATATATATATATATATATATATATATATATATATATATATATATATATATATATATTTAAAGGACACATATATGCATTTCATATTTCATAGCTTCAATGCTTTAAGATGTTATCGTGGAAAGTTTGGTGCGAGATGGTACTGATGGAAGTCGTCAGTTGCAAAATCATTGTATTCAGCAAATAGTTTGATTCCTCAGCTCTCTGCACGAGAAGCTCAGCAATATTGGAGATCAGGTGATCTCCGGAGCGTTATGTATATTCGTGAGTACGTACGTTACTTTGATCTAGATTATGCCAAAATCTGCCCTAAAAGTGAGTTTGATCGTTCATTAACGTGACAGAACTGCAGTTGTCCAGTCATAGCTTTGGAGTGGTTCCAGGCTTTGAAAATCGGCAGATAAGGTAGAGTCTCAAATCTCTGTTTTTATGGGAGAAAATTGAACTTGTGATTTTTACCATGACTTTCTGATCATTATGAACTTTTGAACTGGTGTGGGAAATTTAATATGAATATTCATACCTCTTTTATATTATTATTTTGTTGTGTTACGTTTGCCATATCTTGGCTATGCATTTTACACTTTCCATTATTGTGTTTTGTATTTCATATATTTTTGGGAGTTTTCTATCATGTTTAATTCTTTCAACAGATGTCTGTGGACTTGGGAGTTTGATAAAGAGGACATGCAAATCATTTGCAATGTCAATCTCTTTATGTGGTAGACTGTTTTTTTTTTTACATGACTTTTAGTTATTGATTTGTGAGTATGTGAGATTTTGGGTATTTCCAGGCTATTAGCCATAATGAGACTTCTTTAATCAGAAGTGTTTTGCAGTTTAGAGTTTAGTTATCTGACTCGATAATTCATTTATTATGCATTTTAATTTTTGCTTTGTTTTATTCATTTCTTGTTGGGTTATTTGAATAATAAACCTATTTTCGTAGGAACCATTGTGTTTCTTTAAATAGTCCATTTAATTGTTTTGGTGAGAATGAGTGAGGTCAGGGAGAGAGAGAGAGTCGATACACGGTGAGAGAGAGAGAGAGCTGAGAGAGAGAGAGAGGGGAAAAAAATGCGAGTGTGATCATGGGTTGAACCTTTTACGTCTTTTTCCTGAAGAGATCGCTAAGATCACGCTACGTACACTTCTAAAACAAGTGCTGATCTGTTCCCTGTAACAGATTTTAATGGTGGCAGCGGTGTCCCATGTCTTTAATGGTGGCGAAAGAGGGAGATTACTAATAGACTAATTGGTAACGTTGATACCCAAAGCGACTGGGCCGTGAGCGTGATGAGTGGTCACCAGTCTTAAGAGAGCGAGTTTCATAAGTGGGTCGTGATTACGTGTGTAATACGGGGAATCTTTTTCTCCGTCTCTATTCGAGTACTGGGAGTGGGGAGTTGTGAAATAGATCTGGGTGATCTCTAGAGCAATTTTGGGGTTAACAAAATACCCAAATAAGTGTGAATAGTGGCGATTGTGAGTTAATTACGCAAAGTGGTGATTCAACAAAAATCACGCTTGTTTTCCTCTGCTTCGTCTTCGAGATGGTGACGTCACAGGTTGCACATAGCTCTGGTTTCTGTTAGCAAGTCACGAGTGATAAGTGCTCCGTTTTCTGTTCAAATTGGTGAGTACCCCATTCTCGTAAGTTGCGCAGGACTCCATTTTCTGTTCTTCTTTTAGAGGGGGTAACTTTTACCTTTCTCTAGTGTTCTTTTTGGTTTCTTTTTTATGTTGTTACGCTCAGGGCGTGTAATCAATTACAAAATGCCGGATGATGCAGCAAGCACATCCCAATCAGTTGTGGTGCATAAAGTGACGAGCGTTAGCGCAGGAATTACTAATTTTAAAGGGTTAGTTGATGGGAAGCCAACCCAAAATATACAAACTTTCATTGAGTCAGTGAACAATTATCTGAATTCCAAGAAAATTACGAATGGCACTGAAGCTTTAACAGAAGCAAAGACATTTCTGGATTTGGATAAAGGAGATATTGGGAAACGGGCACGCAGTTTCCAGTTCAGAAGGTGTAAAACTTGGAATGAACTGCAGAAATTTCTACGAGCTACTTATGGCGGAGTTCAACGTGAGTGTGCAGTTCGGAATTTGCGAGAGTTTCTCAAAATAAAGAAAGGCAATGATTCACTAGTCACATACAGTGCGAATTTATTTGATGCAGTAGGTGAGTTAAAGAAATCTATAACAGGCTCTCCATGGATAACTGGAAATAATATCTCCTTAGATAATTTTGAAAGATTGTTACACTTTGCTTGCCTTTTAACGTCGGTCCCAGATGTAATTGTAGATAGTTTTGAGAAAAGAATTGATCTGGATACAGACGAATCCTCTTTGTTTGCACAGATTAATAAAAATCTATCAAAATGCCCGACACTGGACAGTAGTTTTGTACAGGGAGGTGCAAAGATGTCGGCTGCGGTTTCCAAACCACAGAACAATGATAGTCCCTCACATTCGGGAAATGATGCAACAGCGAAGACATGTGCACGAGTAGAATCGAAGAAAATTCCAGAGAGATCAGTCACAACGATACGTTGTTTTAATTGTGATAAACTAGGACATAGTAAATCAAATTGCAGAGTGAGATATTGTTCAGTTTGCAAATCTTCAGACCATGGATGGAGATTTTGCCCAGCCACAAAGAATAGAGATTATTCAGGAAGTCACGGGGAGGTTTTTCTAGATATGACAGGAGAATTCCACATGATGCAAGTTCGAGATACACAAAGGAACAGCAGAATTTTCACAAGATAAGTTCGAAGACGGACACAGGATAATGACTAATCAGGTCTTAGAGTCACTAGAACCTAGGCCGATTGTACGTGGATTTTCTAATGGCAGTGAAATTTCTATTTTCATTGATTCTGGCAGCTCAGTTAACTTAGTAAATGCTGACCTTTTTCACTCGAAGTTTCCAGAGTGGAAATTAGCCCCCACTAGTGAGACAGTGTGTGATGTACAAGCGAGGAAACTGAATATTTTAGGTTCGTCATTTCTTACGCTTTGTATCGGCGGAAAGACAATAGTAGAATCATTTTTGGTCATAGAAGGATTAGCCTTAGGTGAAATGGTTTTGCTAGGACACCCTTCTTGCATGCGACATAACATCAACATTCTTACGGGAATTCAGGGGATTACAATAGGTGAGTCAGGTTGTTTTGTTCCATATATACACAGGGAAAAAACTTGTGAGAAACCTAAGACACAGTCTGAGACGTGTGTAACACAGTCATTAGAGAGTGAAGATATTCCGCAAAAATCTTTCAAAGGATTTTTGTTGGAAGATATTGAATTGCAACCGCGAGTTCCTACATTGGTTAAAGTGTCGCTGAAAGAGAAAAAGTTTCCTTCTCAAGTGTGCGTTGTTGAGGGAACCGAGAAATTCAAAGACGTTGTGAGTACGGTGTCAGTAAATGAAGTCTCAGTCGCAGGCGTGACTTCAGTAGAATTAGTTAGCTATCAAGACTCAGTGAAAAAATATCACAAGGGTACTTATGTAATTGATTTTGAAGAGTTTAATGAAGAACATAAATTAGTGAGTTTTTGTGGAGACGGGAATATGTTTCCTAACGAGGAGCAACAGTTCCGAAGTCAGGTTCTGCATGAACATTTGGCTAAAGTTGATTATCCTGAGTATTCAGATAAAGTAGAGAAAGTGTTGAAAGAATATCTAGATATCATTGCTTTGAAGGAGATAAATTAGGAGTTACAGATGTTTTAGAACATTCAATCCGCCTAGAAAAGGGTACAAATCCCATATATATTCCAGCATATCGAATTCCTTTTAAGATCAGAGAAGAAGTAGAAAAAGAAGTTCAGAGGTGGGAGTCGGAAGGCATTATTAGGTCGTCCAATTCTCCGTATAATTTTCCTTTGCTTGCAGTTCCTAAGAAAGACGGTAGTATCAGAGTTTGTGTAGATTTTCGTAAATTGAATGAAAAAACATGCCCAGATAGATATCCGGTAGCTTGTTTGCCTGATTTGTTTGTTGAGATCGGTGGCAAGAATATATATTCATCCATAGATCTTATGCAAGGGTTTTTACAGGTTCCCCTTTGTGAGAGTAGCCGTAAATATACAGCATTTTCGGTACCAAAGGGACATTGCGAGTTTACTAGGATGCCTTTTGGATTACAAGGGTCCCCAATAACATTTACTAGACTGGTTAACACAGTACTTCATGGCTTGTTAGGAAAGTCGGTGTTTGTGTACATGGATGACATTCTCATATGCACAGATACTATCGAAGAACATCTAAAGGTGTTAAAAGAAGTCCTCAAGCGATTACGGTTCGCTGGATTAAAGGTCAAATTGGCCAAATGTGAGTTTCTGAAGAGAAAAATTGTCTATTTAGGACATGTTATCTCTAAAGAGGAGTCAGAGTGAATGATGAGAAAGTTAAAGCCATCGTGAATTTTCCAGTTCCCAAAACCAGGAAACAGATTTGTTCGTTCCTAGGTATGTCGGGTTTCTTTCGCCGTTTTGTGCGGAATTTTTCTACAATAGCGTCTCCATTGACAGATTTGTTACGAGAAGACGTTAAGTTTGTTTGGGGTGATAGTCAACAATTAGCTTTTGAGAAGCTTAAGAACGCTTTGGTGAACCCACCAGTTTTGAAGTTTCAGATTTTAGTCAACCGTTCACCTTAGTGACTGACGCGAGTCAGGAAGGTATAGGTGCGTGTTTGATGCAGAAATTTGAGGGGAAATTACACCCAATTGCTTTTTATAGCAGAAAGTTCAAAACGCGTGCAAGTAACGAAAGGCTGATGTCAGTTGTGGACAAGGAGGCTTTCGCAGTCGTCTCTAGCCTTGTTCATTTTAAGATGTTGTTGTTGGGAAATAAAGTTGAGATTTTTACAGATCATCAACCGTTGTTAGAGCTTTTTAATAAGCCAAATTTGTCGCCCAAGAGAGCACGGTGGTTCCTAACATTGAGAGATTTTGATGCAAACCTCAAATACATTGAAGGTAAGCATAATGTAGTTGCAGATGCATTAAGCAGACATTTTCCGGTCGAGGATGAGGGAGTACAAACCGAATCCTGTGTGGGAGAAGAGAGTAAATATTTGGTGTCTAATGTCTCTGATATTAGCAGTTCTGAGATATCGCATGTAGAGGACATACACGTTTCTACAGTGCATACTTCGGGGAGAAATAGTGAGTCGGCAGTCTCGGGAGAGATTGTTGTTCGTGATAGTGAGAGTAACGCCGTGTGTTATATTACGGGTGAAAATGTCACTTGGGACATAGGCTTGCTCGAACAAAAGCAAGATGAAGATAAATTGTTGTCAGATGCTAAGGCATTTCTTAGGGAGTTTCACCGAAGAAAGGGTATAAGTTGCCTTTTTCTGGTCTAGAGTTGGAGAATAATTTATTGGTGAGGAAAGTTAAGTATAACTTGCGAAGTACTCGAAGCATGGGTGAAATTACACAAATCATCGTGCCAGAGAGTCTAGTACCACAAGTTCTAGACATTGTACATTGTAAATTTGGTTCTCCTCATTTAGGTGTGGACAAGACGTATGAAAACGTCAGGTCAAAGTTCTTTTGGAAAAACATGTTTTCCGCGGTAGAAGCCTTTGTGAAGAAGTGCGCTATTTGCAATGCGAATAAGCCAGCGACGACGGTGTCGTGTCGTTTGGGTTTATATCCCATACCACATAGGCCGTTTCAGAGAGTGCATATGGATATTCTGGGTAACTTCTCAGAGTCCGCTTATGGTTATAGACATTTATTAGTAGTTGTTGACGAGTTAACTCGCTTTGTTGAGATTTTCCCACTGAAGTACAAATCAGCTGAGGAAGTTGCTATAGCGTTCTTTAAGGGGATAATTTGTCGATATGGTGTTCCTGAATGTCTGATCACAGACAATGGTAGGGAGTTTATTAATAAGACTTTAGACGGTCTTGCTAATTTACTGGGAATAAAGAAAGTATCTATAATCCCGTATAGACCTGAAGCAAATGGGTTGTGTGAGAGGGCGAATCGGAAAATAATCGAAGCTTTGCGCATGACGGTGGGTGGTTCCGATACACATTGGGACAGATCTTTGGATGAAGTGCGATATAGTATCAATACTATGATGAATGACACAATTAAGATATCTCCAGCAGAAGCTTTGTATGGGTACAAGTTGAAAGGACCTTTTGATTTGTTACCAGAGCGAGTTCAAGGTGATGTTACGGTCACTTCGTTGATAAATACAGCGAGAGAAAGATTTGCACGTATCAGTAAAGAGCTTGAACTTAGTTCGCGCGCAATGGTAGAGAAAAGTAACGCGAAATCGAGGGGAGTAGCTTTTTCGATGGGTGATAGAGTGTTTGTTAAAGTGAATGTTCGGAATGATCTGAATTATAAATTAAGTCCGAAGTTCCACGGACCTTTTAAGATTGTAGAGATCAAAAGAGGGAATAGATTTGTAGTTAAAGATGTAAATACTGGAGTGACGAAATTGACCCATATTTCGAAGTTGAAGAAAGTTGGGGTGTAATGGAATGTTTGTATATAGTCATGTAAGGGGATATTTGTATATAGTTAGAGGGATAAATGGGTTGATGTTTGTATATATATGATATTTATTTATTTTTTTTTTTATCTCTTGTTCATTTTGGATGTTGAAGTTCTTAATCATTTGTTTTCGAATGATTTTGGGAGTTGAGACATGGGCTAATTTCATACGAGATTTGACCCGTGTATTAGTGTGTTAGTGTGTTATTGTGTTATTGTGTTATGATGAGTTTTGTCATCTGACGCAATATGTGTGTTGTTTAGGATTTTTTTTTTTTGGGGGGGAGGTACTTAGTATATCGGACCGAACAAGTCTGATTTTTTTTTCGGGTTGGGATATCGAATTTGAGTATTTGGATCTTTTTTTTCAGTTTTTTTTTTTAAATGAAGGGAGCTGTATTGTGAGTTGTTAAGATCATGGGAGCGATTGCCATTACGTCAATTGCTATTTTGTTGAGAGTTAGTCAGGTGCTGCGAAATGTTTGCTAACCGTAGTAGAACTTTCATGTCTTTTACGAGATATGATACCTTTCAGTGTGTGGATAGGATTCTCGAGTATTTTTTTTTTTTCTGTTGGATAGAATTTTTTTTATGAGTAAGTTCCGTAGAGTTGTTGTGTGCTTAATAGTGAGTTGACTGTGATTATTCAGAGATAGACACTTGGAATTAGTTCACATTAAGAGTGTTTGACTTTTGCATTAGTAGTTTTGTTTGGTTCAGTAACATGAAACCATTTTGTTATTAGACCTTTTTCGAGTGTTTTTGGGAGACTCAGTAGTGATATGGGATGGATTAAAGACCATGTTCATTTTGGGAGATCAATATCAAGGTTCGGGAGTTGATTGTAAGACAAGTTGTACTTTAGTTAGAGAGAAGTATGTGTGTGACAGTAGTATTTTCCGGTTGCGAGTTGTATCTGTGGGTGGTTGTGAGTTATCATTAGTTCATGGACAGAGTGTGACTTTAGACAGTTCCAGCGAGATTACCACATTAGGTCCACCAGTACTCTAACTGCCGTGTTCTGCAAAGAGTACCCCATCACAATGATGTGCCAGAGCAACAAGTCGACATCATTCGTTCTTCGAGGGTCCAAGCTGTTCGACTCATCCTGCAGAATCCTGTCTACGGACTTTCTCGTACTTAGCCGTGCTGTATTCAACAGTTCCGAGAAGATAATTATGCGTCATACGCATAACGAGCATTTGGTAGTGGCGGTACCTACAACCAAGGTGCCAATGACTGTTCCACCGTTGGAAGACATCGACGATCCCGTGATGTTCGAGTATCAGGAATATATTATGCCGACAATTTTAATTGTCTTAATAGCTATTTTACTGATAATTCTTGTTGTGGGGGTAGTAAAGCTTATTCGTGTTTGCAAGATTACATGTAAAGGCTCTAAGAACACAACCCCAGTGACTTTGGAAGTGGGTCATGAGAGCAGTCCTTAAAGCTGCAGTGCAGTAGACATTGCTAATTGAGCATAGCTCTATTCTGTTATGTTTTATACATATGCTTTTGTTTTAGTTTGCCGTTAAGAAAGCGAGACGCTCTTATGGGGTGGCCGAGCTCTATTGAAAGGACACATATATGCATTTCATAGCTTCAATGCTTTAAGATGTTATCGTGGAAAGTTTGGTGTGAGATGGTACTGATGGAAGTCGTCAGTTGCAAAATCTTTGTATTCAGCAAATAGTTTGATTCCTCAGCTCTCTGCGCGAGAAGCTCAGCAATATTGGAGATCAGGTGATCTCCGGAGCGTTATGTATATTCGTGAGTACGTGCGTTACTTTGATCTAGATTATGCCAAAATCTGCCCTAAAAGTGAGTTTGATCGTTCATTAACGTGACAGAACTGCAGTTGTCCAGTCATAGCTTTGGAGTGGTTCCAGGCTTTGAAAATCGGCAGATAAGGTAGAGTCTCAAATCTCTGTTTTTATGGGAGAAAATTGAACTTGTGATTTTTACCATGACTTTCTGATCATTATGAACTTTTGAACTGGTGTGGGAAATTTAATATGAATATTCATACCTCTTTTATATTATTATTTTGTTGTGTTACGTTTGCCATATCTTGGCTATGCATTTTACACTTTCCATTATTGTGTTTTGTATTTCATATATTTTTGGGAGTTTTCTATCATGTTTAATTCTTTCGACAGATGTCTGTGGACTTGGGAGTTTGATAAAGAGGACATGCAAATCATTTGCAATGTCAATCTCTTTATGTGGTAGACTGTTTTTTTTTACATGACTTTTAGTTATTGATTTGTGAGTATGTGAGATTTTGGGTATTTCCAGGCTATTAGCCATAATGAGACTTCTTTAATCAGAAGTGTTTTGCAGTTTAGAGTTTAGTTATCTGACTCGATAATTCATTTATTATGCATTTTAATTTTTGCTTTGTTTTATTCATTTCTTGTTGGGTTATTTGAATAATAAACCTATTTTCGTAGGAACCATTGTGTTTCTTTAAATAGTCCATTTAATTGTTTTGGTGAGAATGAGTGAGGTCAGGAGAGAGAGAGAGTCGATACACGGTGAGAGAGAGAGGCTGAGAGAGAGAGAGAGGGGAAAAAATGCGAGTGTGATCATGGGTTGAACCTTTTACGTCTTTTTCCTGAAGAGATCGCTAAGATCACGCTACGTACACTTCTAAAACAAGTGTTGATCTGTTCCCTGTAACATATACTTCTTATGTGAAACTCCTTGTAAACTGGTTTATTTATTTCTTAGTTCCCTTTTTTAATTTTATTACTTTAATAGCACAGATGTTATGACAAAAGTTTTAGTAACCATAAATCAATCAAGCAATCATCATCAATGATATTACCGAAGTAGAGCGAACTGGATATTAAAGTAAACTTGTAGATTAAGGTTTGTGAATATTAAAAAGCATCCATATCTTTCTAAAAATTCATATATATATAGATGTATATATATACACACATATATATACAGTATATATATATATATATATATATATATATATATATATATATATATATATATATATATATATCATATAATATAAATTTCTGACTCACCACGAGACTCACCAACCCTGGTCTTTCAGTGAGAGTCCAGGGCATTAGCAATTCGGACTCAAAGGTCATAAAAGGAGTAGAAACCTAAGTGTTACGTACCTGAGGTTTTTCCCGGGCAGGCGACTAGGGCCCAACATCCCTGCGAATTTTACCCAACCCATCAGCGCTCGAATTGCTAACATTTCAATCGACTTACCCCTTTCACTGTGAGACATGATGGAAATGAACACATGGAAACGTGTTTCACATAAATTTATTTCTGTGAAACACGTTTCTATTTCCATATATATATATATATATATATATATATATATATATATATATATATATATATATATATATATATATATATATATATATATATATAATGTATTTATAAAATCTTAAAATGAATTTGGATTTAATTTTCTCTTGCAAAGTTCATATGAAAAGGTTAAAGGAACTATTAAGCCTTTTCGCTGCAGAAATGTTTCACACCATTAACTGGAATGAACTTTGGAGCCTAGCTACCTATTTAAACATTCGATAAATGCAAACCTGATGCTGATGCAATTAGATTCAGCCTAATCAGCTTTGCAAAAGAGTTTCTTTGGAAATGATTCGACTGCAGATGATGTACTTTGGGTTTAATTAAGGCATAATCACCGTAAAGAAACTGCATGTACTAATTAATTCGAAAAAGACTGCTGCGCGTCAAATTCCATTTATGAATCAAACTCAAACGTCAAGCGCCAGCATACATCCCACGGCTTCTTAACTGAGGGATCAGGGTCAAGTCATCAACAATGCAAAAGGTCAGTCAGTGGGTGACGATATTGTCTGTATATTTTCCACCAACGAGAAAGCAAAGCCCAGACAAACCATAAATTCTTGAATTACGTAGGGGTCACTCATATACCACTGGGATTTCCCTTTTGGGTGCTCGTTGATTGCACTTGATTGGATGTTGTTGATCTTTTCTTAGTTTCGGAGACTCGTGTTTGGGGAAAAAGAGGGAGCAATTTCCAGTCTTACAGAAAGTTCTACGCGAAAAAGCCTTTTCTGATATGATAGCAGTATTATTCCACTTGGCGAAAGAAGCTGCTGCCGCTAAGTTGAATTTTCTTTTACGTATCATTTTCCTTGAACGTTCTGACACATCTTTCGGCACTCTGATCTGTCAGGTATAAGAAAAATACTCAAAAGGGATATTGATGAACCAGCCTACGTCACTCATGCTTTTGGAGAATGTAGTAAAGGATTTAAAAAGGGATAACGTCGCTGCCGGTATGACGTCACAAACTGAGAATCAACGCTGTGACTGCATCACTGAATGAGACCTGCAGCTAAGTTCATCATCTTTAAGCATAGAAAATATCTTTTCCACTCCTATTTTCACTAGAATACCTGATTATGCTATTCCTTTTATTTATCACGTTTATCAGATTACTTGTACTGTAAGTTAGCCTATTTTCATTTTGATAACGATTCACTCAAACTCTCATTGTTGTGATTGCAAAACATTGCGCGATAATGGATGAACTTTCTTTCATTTCGAAGGGTAACTTAAAATGAATTTGTGATTTCCATGTTTTAACGAAATGAAATTGATATAGGTTTTCTGACAGTGTTAAATGTGAAAAGCAACTAATCCCCTGCCTTACTGATTTACGAATAAATTTGAATAATATATTTGAAGTTCACGGCTTCGCCAGCATTTGTTACAAAACATAAAGAAATACCTACACTCACGTATCATTGAACAGAAATGAAAAATTTTAGAAGACTCTTATTCCCCTCATTCTTTTCCAGTGTGCAAGATGGTTCCGGCAATCAAATGCGTATTTTTCCTACTAAAATAAGTATGACATACATATCAGACAGATTTATCTAAATATATAAGTATATATATTATATATATATGTATGTATATAAGCATATATGTATACACACACACACACACACATATATATATATATATATATATATATATATATATATATATATATATATATATATATATATATATATATATATATATATATATATATATATATATATATATATATATATATATATATATATATATATATATATATATATATATATATATATATATATATATATATATATATATATATATATATATATATATATATATATATATATATATATATATATATATACTGTTAAATTTAGATGAAATGGCATAAAATAATCATTTGTATCCTGTTCGGTATAAAACAAATCCCTTTTTTCTATTGGCCTCAACACTTCATCACCAAGACTTGTATAGCAGTTAACCATTAAGGCATTCACAGAAAATGTGTATTACTGACTGAGATCGGTAGAAACTTGAGCCATTTCCTTTTAATGTGAAAAGATATTAACCACCTACTTTTTAAGACTGTATATATTTTTCCCAGGTAATTTAATACTAGTATATATATATATAATATATACATATATATACAGTATATATATATATATATATATATATATATATATATATATATATATATATATATATATGTGTGTGTGCGCGTATATATATGTATATGCGTATGTACATTATATACATATATACATCTAAAGTGCCACCTAATGCACACTCAATCGTGTGTGTACATGGCGAAATCTTAAAAGGCCACCTACTAGTAAAAGAAACTTCCACATAATGAAAAATAGAGAGAGAGAGAGAGAGAGAGAGAGAGAGAGAGAGAGAGAGAGAGAGAGAGAGAGAGAGAGAGAGAACAGAAAAGGAATACTAAACAGAAAAATAAGCAAGAGCTTATGTAAACCAAAGCAGTAGTTTTTTGCGTTTTCTAATCGTTTTCCGGTTTGATTTTTTAAACTGCCGTGACGCCAGTTGGACAAACCAATGAAACGACTACTAAACCACATCACAACTCACGGGCATCGACTACAGTAGATAGACAAAATCTTAGTATGAGAGTGGAACCAGAATGTAACTGGAAAAATGGGAATGAGAATATAACTAGAATAACAACGGCATACAAACATTAAAGGAACAGTGAGATAAGAACGGAACTACACAATTGGGATGTGAATACAACCGGAGCGTTTAGAATGACAATGGAACTGGGATAATGGAATGAGAATGCAAACAGAAGAGTGAAATGAGAATATCACTGGAGCGGCGGAATGAGAATATTAGTGGAATGAAATGGAAATACAACGAGAATGATGTGATGAATATATCAGTTAATGAGAATGAGAATGAGAATAGAATTAGAAAAGTGGAATGAGAATATAATTTGAATAAAATTGTTTATCGTATTGTGACGCTTTTATGCAGATGATGAATATGAAGAAGAATGGCCATACTATACGAAAAAGAAACTTAATAATTATTTATATATTTCCAGCTATTAGGATTCCCAAAGTTATCAATAACAATTTCTAAAAAAAAATGGTCCCTTGAAATCATGACATTGAGAGGTAAACCTTAGTTTAAATTGTGTAACCCATTTCTAATCTTCCGTATTGTTTAATTTGATTTTTGCAATCCAGCTCTAATCCCCTATATGTTGTGTAATACGAGATGAATAATATAAACTTGGATAGCGGATAAATTGATTACTTAAAAATATAGATTAATACAAAAAACATAAGAGAGAGAGAGAGAGAGAGAGAGAGAGAGAGAGAGAGAGAGAGAGAGAGATTTGAACAGACACTAACAGAATTGTCTCTCACCTCCAAACGTCATTACTTCACTGAGCTCAGAATGTTAACAGAACAAGCGGCTGAATAATGTATAACCAAGGTCTATAAATGCCTATCTTGATAGAGTCGTACACTAGAAACACACACACTCAAACATATGTATAAATGCATTCCTCTGGGTGATGGTAATGCCCTTACTTTGGTGTACTTATTAAAGGGGAATAATACGTAACACTGATGCTCACGTATGCATATAGTAGTTGTATGTATGTATGTATGTATGTATGTATGCATGTATGTATGTATATGAAAGTAACATTCATGCGTGGTGAATTCATATACCGTGTATAAGTTTGAGTATACAACCCCATTGTTCACTCGTTTGAATATTGTATTTTAAGAAAACGGTAATAATCAAACTCCATTTAAAATTAACCTGCAATTGCCCTCACTTATCAATGACTGGAAGAAATTTAATTATGAAAATCATAACGGCAACGTTAGTTATGAAATCAGAAGAAATAAGAGTACAAAACTATTAATACAATCTACTGTACTTCTAAATTACAGAAAAATATTTCACTTGTTTTTACCACAAAAATTTCATTAATATTATTGCTTCTCAGAAATGCATCTTACTATCTACTGATTTTTATTGATTCACAAATTACTTTGACATGTTTTTAGCAGAGAAAAATTGATTATGTATTCGGGTAAAATGTTGTTTAATAAAAATTTGTCCTGATTTACTAAATGTTATCACTTAAGTAACTTCTCCAGATAAACCGACTAGAATGTCGCTCAAATAATTTAGACGTTATTACATTTTACAGGTCCTTCGTCTGTGACCTTTTCAGATAACTTAAGCGTTCTCTATAACATTTTCTTCATATGAATTTCTAATGTCCTATCAGTTCCTATTTACAGAAAATGGCATATTGATTTCTCGGAATGACGTATTGTCTTTCGTAAATCGTTTTCCCGTTTATTAGTTTCTATATTCGTAAATGCTTATCAGATGAATTATATTTACACACATATATATATATATATATATATATATATATATATATATATATGTATATATGTATATATATATATATATATATATATATATATATATATATATATATATATATATATATATATATATATATATATATATATATATATATATATATATATATATATATATATATATATATATATATGTGTATATGTGTTACACGCTCTATAAAGGACGTTTTTATGTCTTACATACCTTGAAGAAAATGCAAAGAAAAGCGATGTAATGCTCCCCTCCCTCCTCCTATATCTGTGTACAAAACAGAATGGACACAATTACAACCTCCTGGCTGGACCACTGCATCACGTCCCCACAACTTCATGATTCTATTGTGACCTGCAGCATTCGCTACGATCTTGCAATGGGCTATGACCACATTCCCTTACAGGTGTCAATCAGTACCCCATCTCTCCCTACCGTGAACCCCCTAACTGATCGCCCACCTGCTGTTAACTGGGATTTAAAAGAACAACAGAAAACTAGATCCTTCAGGGAAACCACGGAAACCAGGCTGCGGTCAACCGCCAGACGCCTTACTGTGCACTAACCCAAAATGTAGAAATGACCATCACAGGAGAGATCTGAAAGAATTCTATTCGAACATAATTAACGCTATGATTGCTTCCGGCAGGGATACCTTTAGATCTCGTCAAGGTAACTCTCGTAATATACATGAATGGAATGACTTGGTTAAGTATCTATATACACATTGGCGAGAAATGTTCTTACTGTGGAGGCAAAATGGTAGCCGAGGAAGGACACTTTGCACTGCTAATGAGGCAGGCGACAGCACAGTTCAAATTTGCCCTTAAGCATTGCAGACTGAATGAAAAGCAACTGATGCAATGTCTGAAAATTAGAATCTGGCTATTACCCTCGTCTTTGGAAAGACATTCAATCCCTAAATAAAACTAAAAAGCCATCACAGAGGGTAAATCCCAAAACGATAAAAACTGCTATCCGACTAATTTTACTGATAACATTCAGTTTCTTTCGCTCTATTCAATGCCCAATAATAAATCGACCGGCTGCGATGGTCTGCCAGCTGAGTTTCTCCCATCCGACTAATTTTGACTCCCTCTATTACATCAATGCGTTTTAGTTCAGACTTAATATCATTAATAAAAAAACAAGATAAAGGATGCAGCTGACCCTGGCAATTATCGCCCGATTGCAATTACTGCAATTGCCTCGAAGATGCTTGAGTCCGTTCTTCTAGTGAGACTTCTCCCTTTCTACACACTACTGACAACCAGTTCGGCTTTAAAGCAAACCACTCAACTAACACCTGCATCTACATTCTACATCCTGAAAGAATTGCTGAACTATTACATATCATCAGCCTCTCCTTTTTTCCTATGTTTTGTAGATGTGAGAAAAGCGTTTGACAGAGTAAACTACCTGAAGCTCTTCCTGAGGCTGCAAAAACGAGGCACACCTCTATATCTAATTGGCATTTTATGTTGTTGGTTCTCCACACAGCAATTCTGTGTCAAATGGGGTAGCGTATTTTCGTACACCTTCGGCTCCCTGAGCGGGCTTCGGCAAGAGGGCATTCTCTCTCCATACCTGTTTAAAACGTACACAGATGCCCTGAATGTCAAACTGAACTTACTCCCAATCGGATGCACTATCAGCGAAACAACAATAAACAACCTCTGTTACGCCGACGATATGGTTCTGATTTCCCCATCAGTACAAGGTCTCCAGCGACCCATCGACACCTGCCGCCAATTTGCAGAAGAATTTGATATCCTATACAACGAAACCAAGACCCAGTGTATGTCGCTGCTCCCGAGATCGCTTAAGCATATTGCAGAACCGCAAATTTTCCTTGGAAATCGTCGTCTGGAATTCGTGCATGAATTTCCGTATTTGGACCACATTGTCACGGACGACCTAAAAGATACGGCGGACATAGAACAGAGGCGTCGTAAATGTGCAACTGGCAACATGATTGCAAGGAGGTTTGCCTTCTGTCACCGAGACACGAAACTGCTGCTCCTCCGCTCGTACTGATACAGTACATATGGGTGTTCCCTTTGGACGGACTATACCCGGGAGACCATGAGACGTATCAATGTTGTTACAATGACATTCTGAGACGCCTCACAAACATTCCTCGCTATCACTCCGCCACGCAGATGTTCGCAGAAAACCGTCTGGATAATTTGAAAATCATTGTGAGCCGAACAATGTCCAGTCTGATCACCCGACTGAGAAACAGCAGCAATTCGCTAATACAAAGCATCGTAAGCAGTGAGGCAAGAAGATCTAAATTGTGGGAAAGATGGGACAATGAGGCGTCTGTTCCTTAAATGACTTATTCTCTATTTTTGCAATTATGAAGTGTCATCTCCAGAATTTTATTATTATTATTATTATTATTATTATTATTATTATTATTATTATTATTATTATTATTATTATATTTCTACGTTTCTTGTTGTTATTGGTATTTTTCCTTTTTATAACTACTGTGAATAATATCACTGAAGAGTTTTGCAATTTTCAATCCTCGTATTTAGACTTCTGGACCTGACTTATGTAACCACCTAAGGTCCCTAGGTGGAAATTAATTGTCTGCAATCTGTATTTTTAATTGTTATCATTTTTAATATTTGTTTACTATTATTCTCCATATAATTAATGTTATTACCATTATTATGAATTCTATTTTTTCTACTTCTTCAGCAACTGTGTGGTACTGCCGATTATTATTTTTATATTATCATGCTATCTTATGTATCAAGATTGTGTGTATTGTATTTGTATATTCCATGTATATGGCCCTGAGCTGCAATAAAGAATATTATTATTTTTATTATTATTATTATTATTATTATTATTATTATTATTATTATTATTATTTTTATTATCAAGTCTTGGTAGCTCTGTCTGTCTGTCTCTCTCTCTCTCTCTCTCTCTCTCTCTCTCTCTCTCTCTCTCTCTCTCTCTCTCTCTCAGGCGCACTTATGAATTCTACGAAAATCTATTTCTAAACTGATGTGAATAATTCAAACCCCAGAATATAAAAAAATAGACATTTATTCTGCAAGCCTCTTAAAAAACCAAGTACATGAAAAATCCTGCAAGGTAAATCTCGAATCCAAATTACACTATATCTAAAGAATAAAATTGTTGCAAGACATCATACTAAGTAGGAAATAACTCCCGTTTCCTACAAAAACACCCAAAGTCCATTATATACGGTAGTCTGTGGTCTGTAAAAAAAACAGTTACTTCGGCCCCAGTTTCATTCCCACAAAGGGCTATATGCCAGATTATGATTTCCCCTCACTTGAGACATGGCTCCATTGAAACATTTCTGTACAAAAGAGAAGGAGCCATATCCATTAGAAATTAACGTTCACCCAATTTACAAACACACAGGGACACATGAGATAAATGTTAAATATAATAAAAAAAAACGTAATCAAATCTGCAAAGGAAGGTTCATAAAAGTTGGTAATTTTCCAGAGTCTCTACTCACTTTCGGCGAATAGGATTGTGGGAATTCCAATTCCCAGCATGTCCAGCACCTTCTTTAGCTAATGTTTCACTCCATCCAATGAATCGCCTTTCACAAGAGCGCATTGCAACAAGCGTTTTCACAACGTATAAATAAATGTACATTTCCGTAACACTCCCAAAAATCCAGTTAGAACCAGACCAAAAAGTTCCATGGAAATTTTCGACTTTGGGCACGTGTTACTGTCTCTAGGGGCTCTTCAAACGAATTGTCATTCACCGACCAATGAATTGCTGATCTTCACAGGTGAATGAATGCTGAGCTATGAATTATCAAACACATACCCCCACTTGCGAGGTTTGTTAAACATTGCAAGAGACCTTGTGTCATGAGCATGTACACCAATACATGTACACACACTCACACACACAGACACACACACACACACACACACACACACACACACACACACTATATATATATATATATATATATATATATATATATATATATATATATATATATATATATATATATATATATATATATATATATATATATATATATTACAAAAGCCATCATGAACAATCAGCATTAAAATCATGGATGTGGCACTACTATTGCATTTTTCTTTGGAGCCACACATCATGTGTGTTTTCTTTGTCTTTGTTTTTTGATGTATATATTTATCATATATATATATATATATATATATTTGTTTTATATATATATATATATATATATATATATATATATATATATATATATATATATATATAAACCACAAAAGGTATATTATTATAAATATATATATATATATATATATATTATATATATATATATATATATATATTGTTCATATATATTTCTATTGATTAATTGTTCATTATCTTCTTATCAGGAGTTTGAATCAGTCTATACTTCTTTTTCTCTTCTGGCAAGCTTCTCAGGAATAAGGAAAAATTATTCAAAATTCTTTCGCTATGTGACCCCCTTCCCCCGCCTGTGGCGTCCTATTTGCCAATATGTACACTCGGCAAGGAAAGTGAGGATACAGTTTTCATTAGATTTCGTTCATCGAATTTTGATTTTTTTTCTTGCAGAAAACACATAATCTCGGTAAATTTACTCTAGAATATGAAAATACAATGCAAATTATATCATATATGTTAAATCTGCAAAACAAAAACGTTCAGATACTTAAAAACACCATGCATGTCCCAGAATTTCTCAGATGACTTCGTTCATAGAGATCTAGAAGATAGTGTGTGGATATATCGGTGTAGTACTGTTTATCAGAACAGTAAGATTTACTCGTTTTCCGTCATGAACAGGCTTATTATTGTATCAGCATATGAGGTAATGATAATTTCTTTAATTTTTACACATTCATATTTGTATTTCACAGTGTTAAAAGTCAGCTGGAATTAATGGCAGTAAATGTTGTGACAACTAAGGTAGGTTGACCAAATCTATTTAAATCCGCAAGAGCGTTCTCTATGATGTGAGGAGCAGCGCGGGAACTTCGGCGGGAAAACACAAGTAACTGGATGTTTCTTGACGTTTTCATAGTTTCTCTCTCTCTCTCGCTTTCTCTCTCTCTCTCTCTCTCTCTCTCCATTGCTAAAACATACTATACAAACATAGTATTGCTGAATCTCTAAAAGAAAAAATGAAATGAGTAGCTCTACATATAGGCCTAGGCTTACACAACAGCAGACTCTCTCTCTCTCTCTCTCTCTCATCATAACATTGCATTCGTTCCTCTATTGTTCCCCACATTTTTCGTTGGACATTGCTCAAATTTAACTCTTGATTTCATCATGGAAGATCGCGATTCCGATTATGCAAGCATTCCGTTCATTGTGGTGTCACAAATTCATTTGTGTAAGATTACTTGGTAGGTTATGTCGAAAAATGTTTATTTTGCTCAGAACTGTCGCTGCAAATTACAACTTGAACGAATACTGTAAAGCTTACTACTGCATTTAAGTATCAATGATTTCAGAATCATAGAATATGATTGAAAGGTATAGAAGGTCAAGAAAAAATAAACACAATAAGACTGAAGCTCCTCCCCTTTCTAAAGTTGCCAGATGTTGCATTATTGAGCAACATATGTCCGAAGATTTAAAAAAAACTGTATCCTAACTTTCCTTGCCGAGTGTACATGGCAGATGATGAGGAAAGAACCTTAAATTCCCATCCCAAACTGAAGATATATGCCCGATATATAAACGATCCCGATATATAAAAGATATCTTCCTTGTCATCAATACTGACGAAGAAGCCACCTGCCTACAATATGCCCTGAAGAGAACTCTTGCCTAAACTTCACTATTGAATATGGTGTCGAAGGCCGACTTCCCCTCTTGTTTGTAAATGTGGAGAAGAAAGAGACAAGTACAATACTACTGTGTACCAAAAGCCAAAAGGCAAGTAATTTGGGTGGGTGCCTTAACGCCTGTGGGAAATGTCCTGACACTTACAAACTCTCCATGCTAGCCGCGTACATGAGATGTTTACTTACGCACTGTTCCACATGGATATCTACTCACGCAGAGCTCGAACGTGTTAGGCAGCTCCTTACTAATAACGGATATAAAGCCGCATATCACAGCCAGTTCAAGGATAAGGACAAGGCCATGAAGGTAATAACTGCTAATGGTACGACGCCTATGAATCCTGATGAGAGGATTTCCTTTCGTTTCTCCTACCGCCTGAACCTAGTCAGCACCCTGTAATGCAAAACAGCAACCACCCCCCACCCGGAGAAAGATGTGGGAATCAACCAGCGTAGTTACTACATATGTTGCACCACTGCCACTCTACACAGGTGATCACAAGCTCATCACAGCCAAGGGGGAATATTTCAGCACTACATAGACAACCACAATCGTAAACCAACACTAGAAAAATTATTAGAAAACACAGATATCGTGCATAGAGAAGCTCAGTTCCACATGTTGCAAACAGCAGAAGCTGTGAGTATAAATCAACAACAGCCTGCAAGGAAACCACAGGACATCAGTGAGAATCCAAAGTAGACAAGAGTGACAGAACACCCCTGGATGCAACTACTGACAATGAAGCAAATCAAGACTATCAGCCAGAGACAGGAATCACGCCTTTGCCCACGACCTTGGCTGCAAGCTGCAACATAGGATGCATCCTATAGAGCACCAGGAATGCCTATGCTGCTGCCCAGACCTCCAACGAGAGAATGTAGGCCTGCTGACCTATAGAAATTCAGCACCCCAATGACGACATCATGTTCGAAATTCAAAATCCGCATGTAGTAATAAAAACCTTTTAAGTCAATCTGTAATCCAGTCCTGATGACGCTGCCGGGAGGTTGGGAAACGGTCCGGTGACTAGAAAAGAAAAGGTAAATGGAAAAAATTTTGAATTTTGCCTTATTACTAAGAAGCTAGGCAGAAAAGTACAGTATCTGAGAACAATGCCATTGACTTCAATATAATTGCATGCGAGAGAAAATATGCCCAAACAGCGAATATAAATATATATGACACATTACCACAGGTGAAAAATTAGAGACTACTCCTGACTGGTTGTGACTTTATGTCCAGGCCATTGACGAAGGACTGATGCATAGTATTAGAAGTCACAAATATATATATTACAGGGACAGTACTGACGAACATACACAACCGTTTGAAACTACAGATCCCCCCACTGACGGGCGTCAAGGTAGGAGCGGTCTTCAAAACCCATTTGGGTAGAAATCAAGGGACGATACCGATAAACGTACAGACCTTAAGAGACTACAAAGCTGCCCTAATACTGTGTTTACAAATATAATCCTTTTTTCATACATATCCACTGCCTACCTTAAAATTTAAACATTTTACACACACACACACACACACACACACACACACACACATATATATATATATATATATATATATATATATATATATATATATATATATATATATATATATATATATATATATATATATATATATATATATATATATATATACACACACACACACACACACGAGTGTATTTTCGGCTGTGTGTGTTTTGTAGTTATAAATCATAATCCAGTTTTAGTACATAACTGAATATTATTTACTTAATTCAAGACAAAACATAATTTCCTACTTTCCAAATCCTTGATAGACAAAAATAAAAAAAGCCGAAACGTCCAAACTGAGCAACGGAGCACCAATACAATTATCTCCCCGAATTCCTAAACGAGGCATTAATGTTCGTTACAAAATGAACTTGGCTGTAGTCCCCGATGGGATGAAGTCGAATCGAAATGTCAAACGTCAGCAGGACACGGAGAGAATGGATGCTTAGCTGATGATGAGACAGAAAAAATGTTGTTAAATCATCCCACTGTTGAGGTTAGTACAGCCAAGTCGCCTAAATGAGTTCATCGTATTGCTGCCTCAAATTTTTTGCAGCCAGATTTTAATAGTTGTGGTAAGCGTGCTTGCGATATTTTTCTTCTAATTAAGAGAAAATATGATAAAAATTGTAATTAAATCTTAAATTTTAATTAAACCCAGATTTTCTTTCAAATGATTCCCCTTTTATAATGCAAAAGTGTATTCGGTGATATTTTTTTTTACCATTCGTTGAAATCTTATAGTAAGACCATTTATTATTAAAGAAAAAAAATCATAAATAAAATATGGAGCTCAACTCATTTTCATACATTGAAATGGTTGCATGCTTACCAGATTTTCTTTTAAATGATTCAGCACATTATGATACTGTTTAAACTGCCTTCAATGTAGATATATATGAAAGGATTCTCTCAATTTGTATCTAAGTCAGAGAAAATTTATGATGCAAAGTGTAATTCTGACTGATATTTTTTTACCATTCGTTGAAATTTATAGTTGTCATCAGTCCATTTTACGTCGTCTTCTTGTAATTCGATTATGTTCTTCCCATTATCTCGGAATCAGATGTCAAATCCAGAGCCTTTTAAATAAAATAAAATAACAGGTAAATGCGCAACCTTTTGTTAATTTTCAGCAGCTTTACACATCAAAGTTCTTATTGACTTTAGTGGTTGCAGTGGAGATTACCTTCATTCAACTTTCCCATCTTTTAAAGGTCAGTCCAGCGTTGCATTGAAATCATTCATTGAAAACTTTAGTTTAAACTCTAAAATATTCCAGGAACTACCATCAAAATATGAGAGATGTTTGAATGATGCTGTCAAAATACATGGCCCTGGGGGGGTTCCGTGTGCATGAGATGTACCTAATTCATTCTCTCAATTTGTATCTCAAAGTCAGAGAAAATATTTCTGTTTCTACCCGTAAACTTTGTCTCTACTTCTCCCTTGGGAATTAACGAAAGACTCAGTTACCACTGAAAAGTTCTTCTTCTTTCTGATATATCTTCTTCTCTCTAAATACTATCTCGAGAAAAGCTGATGATCTACTAAACAATATTAAAGAATGAATCACTCAACACTCACTATTATTCAAATAATAAGCACTTTATTATTGTTGAATGCTGATTACACAGGCAAATCGTCCGTAATTGCGTAATTTGTACTCTGCCAAATGTATTTAAAAGAATCTAAAAATAATTTTGAAAGTCAAGTTATCATGGCTGATTATAGTCCTGATTGTAAGTTCGATTATGTTCTTCCCATTATCTCAGTTATCGTCATGATGCAGAGTACAGTCTCATCCAGAGTTTTAAAGTACCGATGGATTTTGGAAATGAGAATGTCTAAAATAACAGGTGAATGCGTCCGACAGTGAGTTTTTGTTATGTTAACGCTAAGCACTTCGATTACTTACCTCTCAGATCACCGAAGAAAACAAGAGAATCTTGAGTGGGTGCATCCATTCCAACGGAGGACCTGGTAAAAACAGAAAATGTTCAAGAAAGGAATGTCAAATCTTTACGCAAAAATGAAAAAAATAATTGAAAGATTCGATTTCTGCAGACTATTTTATTTACATTCTTCACCTTTTAACTTGAATGAGGACAATCATGTTATAACAGAATTTATAAAGACAAGAATTATTTAAAGTAGAGATTTTTTTATATTTTTTTATTCACTTGAGAAGTTTTCACTTTATCACAACAATGAAAAGTCAAGATTATATTTTAAAAATAACATCTTTATGACCCTTTAGAAAGTAATAAAGCTATATCGAGACAAATGTCACCATTGAGTTTCATTTGAGACATTCCGTTACCTATTGTTTGATTTCTTTAAAATATTCATCAGAACTTTCCCGATCCAGTCCAGCTCTGAAGAATATAGCCCTAAAGATTTAGAGGTGGCTGAAGGAACATTTTGAGTGGTAAACGAGCTTCCGCTGGTCAACTAGAGAATGCTGGCTGGCCTTCATGCAGTGTGCTCTAGGGAGTGTCCAGACACACTTGTCCCAGGTTTCACTTCGATCGGCAACTACTGTAAACGGCAAGTTTATACATCACATGCGGTTTAAAATAAAGATGAGCGAACCACGTAACCGGTGAGCTCTTGGAATAAATCCCTTTCGGCAACTTATCACTTTTATATCACACCGGTTTAAAACAAGTCAGCGACCGTAACCGGTGAATAAATCTTTGGCCAGTGCTAGATAATAGCGTAAAGCACTGGCTTGAACTAGCAATAAATTATTATTTCGTATTCAACTTGTTTGTGGTGTATGTGCGATAAGTTACCGACATGTATTTATGACATGTTGTTCTGTAGTCTCGACTCTCCCTTTGAATAACACCAAACTTGTTTGCATTTATTGAACACACTTCTTCCCCTTCCTGTTAGTGGCCTGTTTCCCCTAGGTTGTGCCAATGGTTTCCTGTACAGATACAATGTACAATAACTATTACAACATTACCATTCATGAAATCCCGATGAGACCTTAGGAACATTTTTATATTTTTAGGAGTAATAGGATGAAGCGAGCATAAATTAATTGCATTAATGAGCAGAATAGAGAATATAATGACGAAATTATATTAAGAAATGTGGTACGAATCTCTGTATATTTTCTCTAATACGAAAAAACATGAAAGGCGTAGAACTATTATTTTATCTTGCCATCTACAGAGTTTTCCAAGATAATGTCAGAGTGAAATATTAGCAGATCGATCTCTAGCTTGACCTTCAAGAAAATTAAGAGTACAGACAAAGAAGGTGAGGTATTCCTTTTTCATCTTTTTCATTAATTATCAATTATCTGTTGTTCCCACCACTTAAATGTCTAGAAAAATTGATCCGAATGACGAATTCCACTGTTGAATTTAAGAAAACAAAAGTTGTAAAGTCAAATTACTTGAGAACCAATGTGGAATAAAAAAGCACAAAAATTATAGGGAGTGTATATTCGGTGAGGTTTTGAATGTGGAAAGTTGGATCGGAGTGTTCTGACGCGGTCTTGTCGTTCGAGAAATTTCGAAACAGTGACTAAACAAAGACGACTTAATTTTCAAGTGCTGGAAAAAATAGAAAGAAGGATCGAGAAAGCACTATCAGTATCATGTGGAACATGTTGGAAAGCAAAAGTATTTAATAGTGGAAGTTTCTTGCACAAGTGATTTAGCCTTATTTTTTAGGTAATTGAAGAATCATCTGTTGTTTTGCTCCTTCTCTGGGGATAAGGCACATTATGGGAATGGCATTTATCTATCAATCTACACACACACACACACACACACACACACACACACACACACACACACATACACACATATATATATATATATATATATATATATATATATATATATATATATATATATATATATATATATATATATATATATATATATATATATATATAGATAGATATATATATATATATATATATATATATATATATATATATATATATATATATATATATATATATATATATATATATATATATATATATATATATATATATATATATATATATATATATATATACAGGGTGTAACATGAGTTTATGCAAATATTTCTGGAAATGAAAGAAAATGTAATTCTGACCAGAAAATGCTGTATAAAGATATGGATTATAAGGTTTCGTTTGTCAGCAAGGGAATTTTAAAATAACGGTCCATCATTAACAGAGCTCTAGGGCAAGAGATATTTTTAACAGGAGGTCGGAGTATCCTGGATTGTTGGGGATAAAGTGAATGAGGCAAGTGGATTGTTCATTTTTTAATTATGATTCTTTTCTTGCTAGTAATCTAATTTTAATGATTAGCTTGGAGCAATATTGTAGGGCTTTACATATCAAGTAAGTGTTATTTGGGATTGTAAAATTCTAGCATGATCTGTCCTGCTGCCTCGTTAACGGAATTGTTGGATCAGGAGTCATGACTAGGACTACATCTGACTGGTGTCTGATGAATACTTTTGATGGAGAGAGATTTGTAACAATATACATTTTAAATCTTTGATCAGTGTCTAATGAATGGGCTCGCTTTTCTTTTTTTTATTTGCGTTCAATGAATATCATTGATGGAGAGGGAGAGGGTTTCAATGATGCATAATTTTTTTTCATTTGTTCAGTATCTAAAGAATACATTTGATTTGGAGATATTTTATTCACACCGGCCTAATTGGTCCATCCTCTTCCCTGTCCCACCCCCATATCCCTGACTACTTTGACATCCCTTACAACATCTTAATCGCCCGAGAGCAGCGCTAATGATGAA
>NC_089782.1:49648889-49671389 GCF_040412425.1 Macrobrachium rosenbergii | reverse complement strand
CTTTCAAGCAGAATCATGTATACAATCAAGTCATTAGTCTTTCTGTAGAGAAACTGTTCTCACGGAAAACACATATCAAATAAAAACAAATAGTATATATCATAAGGAAGACAAGGTCTGGCGAATGCAATCATACGCAATCGTCGAATACCAGTGCCATGTCCAATTGTCGGATGATCTGTTGAAGTAATATATAATTTCACGTCATGATCCACTTTGTCATCCGCTCTATCCATCATTACCATAAACTGTTCAGACCGTCATAAAACGACTTTTACGACGAGAAAATATTACTTATTCATCACGACATTTTTATGCGTAACACGCAAGGCGTTACAAATCACATAAGATATGGTAACTAGATGGCGGTTTACCTGAAAATAACCCAAATATTTCCTGCCAGTTACAACACCAGGCGTGCAGTAAAGGCATCCGCCATAAGTGTTTACGATAACAGCGTTACAACCCGTTAAATATCGAAATTCGAACTTCCTCTGCGTTAAGTCACTTACGCTAAGTAGAAAGAGCAGGCGAACGGCAATGAAAATATCTCAGAATAAAACACTAAAATTAGGAAACATAAATATTGTTTGATTCAAGCATTTTGTAGAAGCTCTATGGCGGTATCATAAAGAAAGATTATTATGGAAATCAACACTTATTCCAAACATTTATGAGCACCGTATTTCAAGGAAATGGTCACTGGAATATTACTGCCTGAATGCAGCCGTCTTGTCAACGTTCGTAACCAAACTTTTCCGGTGTGCGTAGTTCTCTTGTTATTTCAGCTCCAATTGCAAAGAGTAATTATGTCAACTTATGCAACGAAAATTAAAACCGAATTAAAATCCATCAGCGAATCTTTGATACAAAGGAGAAAGCCCCCTTTTTTAACCTTCAAACCACTTAATTTTTACTCTGCCCGTAAAACTGCTCTGCTATGGGAATTTATACACTAATGTTGCTTCCAGTCGCCTGATGAAAAATGAGAATGGCACGCAGGATCAGCAGTCAATACGTGAACAATAACAAGAAGAAGAGGAAGAAGAAGAGGAAGAAGAAGAAAGGAAAGCTTTATGGGAACCTCAAGCAGAGCTTTGTTTTTCGATACGAGTGCCACCAGTTCACAGGAAGACCAAAATTATACGGCAGTAATAGTTCCCCAACAACGCTGGTCTTCAGGTTAGTTGAACTGAGTATAGAATCTAGGCCAAAGGCCAAGCATAGGAACCTATGAGGTCATTCAGCGCTGAAACGGAAATTGGTTTGAAAGGTGTAACAGGAGGCAAACCTCGCGGTTGCACTATGAATCAATTGTTAGGAGAGGATGGAACGTAAGATGAAAGACAGAGAATATGAAAGAAGGTACAGTAAAAGGAACGAAAGGGGTTGCAGCTAGGGGCGGAAGGTACACTGCAAAGAACCGTAAGTAATAGCTACAGTGCACTACCGCCCCCCCACCGCCCGCCCCTGCCAAGAGATCTTTAGGTGAGTGAAACTGGACCGTGTTGGTTTTGGTCAGTACCTGGACAGGTGACCTGGAGAGTCAGGTGGTCATAATGAGTTCCGGTATTTTGAAAAATTAATGCACCGTGTAGTTGGACAGATAATTGCAATACAGAATGGTTTGGATCCCTTTAGTTAGGAAACGCCCCTTGAATGGTACCTGAGCCATTTATTCAGAAGCCAACAGTAATGACTCCATAGATTTTCAAAAGGAATATCAAAGCATGAGAAGTGTTTTTCCTTGAAAATTAAAGGCAACCCGTGAGAGCAATCAACCCCAAAACATTAAAGAATTCTATCGACAATTTGGAATGGCTATTGTCGTAGTAAAAATGACTGGTATCGGCGGTCAAAAATAGCCATTACCGGCAATAACACATGGCTTTCATCGTCCGTCAGGAATTTCTTTATTGAAGCAGCATGAAATCGTTTATTGGCATCAAGAATCAATTGTCGGTACTCAGGAATGGTCCTTTTAGACTCCATAGGTTCTCACGCAGACTTAGATATTTTCATGCGGCAGTCAGGATTAACGATAATGTTTCAAGAACATCAATAATTCATTTATGCTGCTGTCGCAAAAGTACGTTTTATTTTATTTTCATTTTCTCATTTTGAGTGTTGTTGCATCTCTCAAAACTAACACAAAATAGCTAATATTTGTGGCAGAATTTCACCTCCAACGTGAATGATTCCAATCTACCGCCAAAATGGAAAAAAATAAAAGCTGACACATAATTCACACCTATGTCACAGTATCCACAATAAACAAAGGCAAGCACAGGAATCACTGTTTGGAAGGAATATAGAGCTTAGGCCAAAGGCCAAGAGCTGAGACCTATGAGGTCATTCAGCTCTGGAAAAGAAACTGAGAGTAGGTAGGTTTGAAAGGTTAAACAGGAGGAAAACCTTGCAGTTGCGCTATGAAATAATTGTTAGGAGAGGGTGGATAGCAAGATGGGAGAAAGATATTATGAACGGAGGTACAGTAAAAGGAAAGGAAGGGGTTGCAGCTTGTGACCGAAGGGACGCTGCGAAGAACCTTTCGATGCATATGTTCATTTTTGGAACTGATGAAGCCAACAGAAACAATTATACATTACGCGACAGTTATTTGTGGAGGAAGTCTAATTACAGAACTATTGGAGGGACAAAGAAATAACAGCGAATTAATATGACATATAATAAATATCATACTCCCATTCTCCTTCAAGAGAGAGAGAGAGAGAGAGAGAGAGAGAGAGAGAGAGAGAGAGAGAGAGAAAACTTTAAAGATGACAAAGTATAACCATTTCCCCTGAGCATCCGAAGCCTTCGGGAAAAGGTGGAAGAAGAAGAAACTGTGTACCAATTATATCCATAAAAGTGCGAATCGCTAAACGTAAAAAGTGAAGCATCAAAGGAAATCGCTCTCAACCTTCGAGTCAGAAAAACACCTTTACCCCTTCGTCTCTTATCCGCTTCTGACTTCGTCTTACTTGTTGGGAGAATCGACTTGACTTCTCTCGCCCTCTTCTGTGCCTTGTCGAATTTTAACTAATGTAGGTGACGTGGCATAGATTACAAACTTATTGACGCATATGCATTTGTGTCTGTATGTGGGAGTGAAATGAAATGTAATATATATATATATATATATATATATATATATATATATATATATATATATATATATATATATATATATATATATATATATATATATATACATATACATACTAGCTGACTAACCCGGCGCTGGATGGAAAAACTCTGAACAACAACTACGGGTAGTGGGAGGGAAGAGGGAAAGGGGTAGGGGAGGGGGAGGAAAGAGGGAAGAAGGAGGGGGGAAAGGGAAAGAAGTGAGAAGGTAGAGGAAGAGGGGGAATGGGGAAGGGGAGGGGTAAGGGAGGGAAAGGTAGGGGAAGCGGAAGGGAATGTGGAGGAGGGGGGATGGGAGGGTGAAAGGGAGGGAGGGAGGTGGGAGGGGAAAGGAGGACGAAGGGATAGATAAGGGTAGGGGGATAGGAGGGTTAGGGAAAAAGAGAGGAAGGAATGGGGAGGGGGAACTGGGAGGGGAGGTTCCCCTATTAGAAAAGAATACATGACATCACTGAACAGAAATAATAAAAAAAATCTTATATTTCTACAGTATGCGTTGCTTGGTGTGTCTGTATTTGTGTGAATTTGGGGGCGGGGGTGGAAATGGTCTGTCTCACTTTCAACAGTGAAATTCACTGCATAACAAACCAAAGGAGATTCGTTTCAGATAATATGGTAATACCTCAAGGTACTTAAGAATTTGTATTTTATTAATAGTGTATAATTAAAATACGTTTGGCTTAAGATGAACACTGAAAAAAACGTGGTAATTTTGTCGCGAGTAATTTTTTAATGGGGGTTAGATCTGTCACAGAATTATTTGGTCTATTAATAAGCATGGTTGGGTGGCTATGAATTAGTTCTTGATCTCCAAAGTTGTGCCCGTAACTACGAATTTTTGTTTCGTGGATTAAGTACTTAGATATGATGATGGTAATGTCACAAGGCACTTAAGAATTTGTATTTTATTGACAGGGTATGATTGAGATATGTTTGGCTTAAGATGAACACTGAAAAAATGTGGTAATTTCGACACGTAGTTTTTTAATGAGGGGATAAGTCTGTCACAGAAACATTTGGTCTGTCACTACTTTTTTCTTTGGTAAGAATTGTAAGTGCTGACCGGTGTGGCGGTAGAAGTTATATTTTTAATTACATTTCTTTATGACTGAATGAAAGTAATTCTAATACAGTCTAACACATTTGTTTAATTTTTTGGATGTATTAAACTGATTATAGGTTTTGCAGTAGGAGGAGTTTAATGAAATCATGTCTGACAGCACCTGGAAGAACAGGTGGAGTGTCAGATGAAAAATGAAAATTAACCCAGAAAGCACTGAAGGAAAAGGTGAGGTAAAAACGAACATTTAATTTGTTTTGTCTGTGTTTGTATGTCTGTCACAGAGTAGGGGTTTGATTTTGAGTTATAAACCTTTCTGGGATGACACAAAGGCTATGTGCAAAATTTTGTCTGGGTCTGTCAAGCAGTTCGGATATCCATGGTGGACAAACAAATATACAAACATTCACTTATATATATATATATATATATATATATATATATATATATATATATATATATATATATATATATATATATATATATATATATATATATATATATATATATATATATAAGGACCTCATTCAAACTGGATGGTATCTAATGGAGTTTTATTCAAAAGTTATAAGCTTTCTTGGACAAACAGTCCACATTATCAAATATCCGTACAATGAGCAAACGCATAGTCCAATGACATTTATATCTGTGTGCTGGGTAAATTTTAATCATATAATCGATGGAGCTCTTCCTGTGTGACCTCCACCCTCTCTTGACCTTGGTCTTTCTCTGATCCCTGGTTCCAGATGTCCGTTTTCCGTGCGTTCTCTTGCGTTTTTCTTCTTTTTAGGATCACTGTGGAGTATAATGATTTTTCTAGATATGCTGTCTTCAAAGCCGTTTCCATGTTCCCCTGCCATCTTGTTGGCGCAGGTTTCTGGATGTTCTCTACAACCAGTCTAAAGATGTTTTGTTAAATCCTGTAATCAGAAAACTCATATTTTCCCAGTCTATTCTGTGATCATTTTCCCAACAGTGTTTGGCAATTGCCGACGTCTGATTATAATGCCTTATGTTCTGAAAATGTTGTTTGTATCGTGCTCTTTACATGATTTGCCAGTTTCGCCATAGTACCCTTCTTCACAGTCTAGACACGCTGCCATATAAACCCCCCCCTCTAATTTCTTCCCTCTACCAACTTTTGTTTCTAACCTTTTATTCCTAATGGTGTTTTTGTAATGCCTATCAATTTGAAATTATTTAGCTCCTGTTGATGGGTGCAATAGAGTTGTTGTCCGGAACTGTAATTATTTTCTTTCCTACCAAAATGTTCCTTTTCAATCCTTTCCCCTCTCCCCAAAATAGTTTTCCTTGCTTTGATATGTGCCTCTCCCCCACCAATACTTAGGGTAGCCTAATTTAAAACTCTCCCTCAGTGTAATCCAACTCTTCGTCCAAAAATTCGCGGACTGCAAAATCCTATAAGCCCTGATGGGAGAAAGGGAAGATCTACACAAGTTTCTAGAAAACATAAATAAACTAAATGAACAAATCAAGTTCACATTAGAAGAAGAGAAAATTGAAATTCCTTTCTTGGATGTCCTGGTCAAGAGGGTAGGGGAGAATTTAAAATTCAAGGTATATAGGAAGAAGACACACAAATTCATATATAACATAGGTTCTCCAGTCAACAGGAAAGAAATAAAATTAGGATTAATGACAGGGTTGGCCATCAGGGCTTATAGGATTTGCAGTCCTTAATTTTTAGACGAAGAGTTGGATTACCTGAGGGAGAGTTTTAGGAGATTAGGCTACCTAAGTATTGGTGGAGTGGGCACATATCGAAGCAAGGAAAAACTATTTTGGGGAAAAGGATTGAAAAGGAACATTTGGTAGGAAAGAAAATAATTACAGTTCCGGACAAGGAATTATTGCACCCATCAACAGGAAGCTAAATAATTTCAAATTGATAGGCAGCTACAAAAACACCATTAGGAATAAAATAGCGATTATAGGATTAAAAGTACCAGCATCACAGATATAAATACAGCCGGACTATGCGTTTGCTCATTTTGTACGGATATTTTTGATAATGTGACTGTTTGTCCAAGAAAGCTTGTAACTTTTTGAATAAAAACTCCATTAGATACCATCCAGTTTAATGAAAAACCTTTAGTAATTCTACTAATGCACAGAACAATTGTGTATGTGATAAAGTTAATATATATAATATATATATATATATTTATATATATATATATATATATATATATATATATCATTATATATATATATATATATATAAAACTAATTTTGCCAATGACAATTAGAAACTTAAACTTAAATTCCAACATCATTTATAGATGGAAAAACATCAACAAAAGGCTGTGACATAAACCCAGCTCTAGATGCAGTGTTGAAAATACAGATAAAACCTTTCAGGGCCCCAAAATAATTTTAGGGGAAAATGTCCTCTTTCTTAGGATCAGGAGAAATGTTTAGGCTTTGTCAAGGAGTTGAAAACAATCCTTTCATATAATTTACTACAGTGAAGTAGAGAGACAGACTTTTATCTCAGGAGCAGGTTTCTGGATGTCTCGTGATTAACTAAAGGTCATTTATTTTTAAATGCCGAAATCTGAAAACTAATTTTTTTGCGACTGAATGTCACAGGCTGAATTACCCGTTGAATATGTTTTAGCGACCGAAAATTTTCAAATCAGTATCGTGCCTTTAGACAATGACCAGGCGTTCCAAATTAATATTCCATATAGACTGGAATTTGTAATTTCCTACCATGCAAACCCAATAACCTTCATGAGCGCCGGCTGAACGCTAAGTAGAGAATGTAACAAAGAAATAATTCAAGGGGTTATTTATTATTTAGAGCAAGATTAAACGCATTCCACTTGAATAATGCATCTTCAACGCACCTTTCCCCTTCAATTCGACCGTCCCTTGTGATCGAAGATCCCCTTGAAGACTGAGTTATCGAGAATTATTTAATGCTCAGTGGTTGCCCTTCTTAGCAACCTGAATTGGGGGCAGGGAAGAGGAAGGGAGGGGAAGGAAAAAGTGGGATTTAGGGGGCGGTCGAAAGACGCTAAATATGTGTACGCCAAAGCCGGATTCACTTTCATAATCAATGACTAAAATTACAATGCCGTTAGATCAGTAAAGGTCAACATTATTGTGTATAATGAAAAAATTCAAGGTACCGAAAGATCAGAAAATCTTGATAGTAACCACCTCAAAGCAACATCATACGTAAATTCCACAAATCCGAAAATTAATCGCATTTATTTCAGTCGTAAAATGACATTTAAACACAACGACAGGCCCCATGTGATCTCGCTGATTTTTTAATGGGGTATCACACGAGTCACTCGGCTGACCTCTAATGGCTTTTTGGGGCTAAACTTTGCACCAAGGACACTGAAGCTGCACGCGCTAGTAAGTGTCACACGAGCAAAACAAGGAATTATGCAATCAATATCGTTTACTTGGTGCGAATTTTGGCAGTGGGATGTTACTATGGTGAAGAAAAGTGAACTTGTGACTTCAGGTTTAAGGTAATATTTATCGGGGTTTTAATTGAAAGCGCCCTGTGCATTTTGTGTGTGATATTTTTGTACCGTAGAGAGATTATGATGATAAGAGATACTGCCTGAGACTATTTTTCATTTCACTTAGTACCAATGTAATAAAAAACTTACAATTTATGCAGTAAAGCAAGTAGCTCTTTAACCAATGGCACTCTGAGATGGCTGGTATCCATTATAAAGATATCATAAAGGTTTTTCTTTAAGTTTGTAGCAATTAGAATAAAATCATTACTAATGCAGATGAACTGTCGAAAAACCACATTTCCATGGCAAGTCGGTTTTATGGTATTAAATCGATCAATGATACAACTGGCATGCAGAGTATAGAGAAAAACAGAAACAAAAGTGAATCAGAATAAACCACACCAAATGCAAGGGTTACAAAAAAAAATGACAAAAACTTTCAGAACATGGAAATAAGCCTGAACAGAATTGTACGCATTCAGCGGAGATTCGTCTTAATGTTTAGCGAAAGTTTTAGCAATAAATCAGAATCGAAAAGAGAAAGAAGAAGAAGAAGAAGAAGAAGAAGAAGAAGAAGAAGAAGAAGAAGAAGAAGAAGAAGCGACTGGAAAACAAGTCATAAAAGCTCGTTGCTCTCCAACTGTCCCGCCGACTCAAAACTTCGGGAAATGCAGAGAAAAATTCGCGAGATATGAATTCGATGAGCAATTCGTTTGGATCACCGCCCCTCATCCGTCCATCCGTTTCGGAAGGAGAGACGCGAACGATCAGAGACACGGGACGCGACTCCTTTCTCTCGCCGAAGCAAAGGATTCGATGCCATTTTACGCGGATCACTTGCCTCGCAGCATTTCGGGATCGCGCGCGCAAAAGGGGTTGCCAATCATGATGCGATGTTATCTTGTTTTACCGACGACTGTAATCTGGTTTGGATACAGTTGCCTTGCGCCTGGCAGCGTTCCTCTTTCTCCGCCTCTCTTTCTCGCGTTGTGTTTTCAAAGATTCGTCTTCACTGATTCGGGTTTGCTCTTCAATCGGATTTAGGTATTGAAAATCAACAAAGAACGTCGGCCATTATGATTCGATAACCCGAAGGGTTTCCTGGCAGATTTTATATTTCTTTGCCGCCCGGTTTTTAGTTTTCTGCAAAATAAAACTGTTGAGATGGGTATTTGTCTGCCCGTCTGCAATTTTTCTGTCCGCCCTCAGATCTTAAAAACTACTGAGGCTAGAGGGCTGCAAATTGGTATGTTGATAACTCACCCTCCAATCTTCAAACATACCAAATTGCAGCTATGTAGCCTCAGTAGTTTTTATTTTATTTAAGGTTAGAGTTACCCATGATCGTGCGTCTGGCACCGCTATAGGTGCCAACAACACAGGCCACCACCGGGCCGTGGCTAAATGTTTCATGGGGGGCGGCTAAGATTTTCACGGGCCGTGGCTGAGAGTTTCATACAGCATTATACACTGTACAGAAAACTCGATTGCGTCGAAGAAACTTCAGCGCATTTTTTTTTTAAATGTAAGGTTCGTGCTTGGCGATTTAAATGCAAACGTTGGCTGCTGAGAAAGAGAAATGGAAGAGTTGGTATATACAAAAAGAACAGGAGTGAGTGAGAAAGGAGAGCACGTTGTAGGCAAGTGTTAAGGAAGTTACAAATTTCAGAAAACAGAATTTCTTTATGAATTCGATCTTTATGAAAAAGGAGCAAACGTTAAAACAAAAAAGAAAATGGGAATGGTTAAAATTTCAAGTTATGTGTTGTTATAAAAATATGTTTTATTCGATAGTGGTAGGGAGATATGAAGCGGTTAATACACTATCTTTATTTGCTTGAAGTGATGGCAAAACTAAGAGATCAATTGGTTTGAAAAGAAAGAATAGGTGATACTTTTCATAATTCTCTTTGAACACTTTCATAATTCTCTTTGAACACGTAAGTTTAGAGATAAATAAGAGACTAATCTTTATGTTAGAGAAATCGTAGGGAATGTTGCAAATTGCAAACACAAAAGGTGGCAGTTCTAAGTTAAAAACCAAAATCTTAAACGTGGATGAGAAGTGAAGATTAAGAAAATATTAAACTTTCGAGGATAGAGACTGGGACAGAACACGGAAAAAACAACTTGCTATGAAAAAGAAATTAACTGATGTTAAGATGTCCGGATTTCTGTGAATCAGTGGAATATATCTTTTAAAAACAGCTACCTTTGAATCATGATGTGCAATTTTATAAAAGATATAATTGACAAATTTAAAAGCTTCATTTGACCCGAATCAGCAAATAAAATTTTTCTTTAAATGAGGGCCCTGTTTATCAAATAAAAAACACATACATGATAAATGTATGATACTTGGGAAGATGATTATCAACACACACACATGTATATATATATATATATATATATATATATATATATATATATATATATATATATATATATATATATATACTATATATATATATATATATATATATATATATATATATATATATATATATATATATATATATATATATATATGTATATATATATATATATATATATATATATATATTTATCGTATATATATATATATATATATATGATATATGATATATATATATATATATATATATATATATATTTATATATATATATATTATATATATTTATATATTTATATATATACATATATATATATATATATATATATATATATATATAAATATATATATATATAATATATATATACACATCACTGTCAAAAATATTTTCGTGTTAGTATGGCGTAGCGCTTCGAAACGAGATTTCGTGAGTTCCAAATTCGGCAGGACCCATTTTGCATTCTACGTGAGTTGTTGCCTTTTGCCGGAAGTTTATGTATTTACATGAAAGGCGTTTCGAAAAGGAGCAAAAAAATAAATAAATAAATAAATAAAAAATATAGTCAGGGCTTTTTATCAGGTTATTTCTTTGTCAATGTCTCTCATGGCTGGATGAGTAAGATTTATTAAAAAAAGTGGCTCTGTCTGATAATAAATGAATTACGTTGGAGATATCAATGAAGTATTTTATCTTCCTATAAGATGGGATATATAATATATATATATATATATATATATATATATATATATATATATATATATATATATATATATATATATATATATATATATATATATATATATATTAGCTGATCAACCCGATGCTGCCTGGGAAAATTCTGAATGACAACCGATAAATTCTCTCTCTCTCTCTCTCTCAACTCTCCCTCACTCTTTCCCTCCTTCTTCTCCCTAACACCTGCTCTACTCTCTCTCTCACTTCCTCTTCCTCTCAATCTCTCTCACTCTCTTCCTTTCTTGTTAAGGTAGTTGCTTCAATTACATTGCCTAGCATTTTTGGCATTTTATATTTCACCCCTTCTCAACCGACTTACTCAAATACTATGGATCAGATGCTAATATCTGTCATTTTTGGTTATTTTTACATGTCACCCCCTTCCCACCCCTTCTCATCCCCCACTTCCTATCAGGACTGGACTTGTACTGAAAGGGCATCGGGAATATTGCTATTAATCTCAGCGACTTTGAAAATTATGGATTAGACCCTAATATCTGTCATTTTCTTATATTTTTATGTCACCCCCTTCCCATTCCTGCTCAACCCCCCTTTCCTATCGGGGCTGAAATTGGACTTAAAGGTCATCAGGAGTGTCACTGTTAATCTCAGCGACCTTGAAAACTATGGATTAGACACTAATATCTGTTGTTTTCACTTATTTTTACATGTCACCCCTTTCCCACCCACCCCCACTTCCTATCGGGGCTGAACTTGGACTTAAAGGGCATCAAGAGTGTCACCATTCATCTCAGCAACCTCGAAAACTACGGATTGGACACCAATATCTGTCGTTTTCGGTGATTTTTACATGTCAGCCCTTCCCACTCCCACCCCATTTGGTGCCAATGATGTCTTACCCCACAGTATTCTTTCTCCAGATAGTAAGTCACATGTATACCAAGTTTGCTCAAAGTGTTTCAGAGTTGTGGTGGAACATACACAAACACACACATACACACATACATCCATTTGCATATATATATATGTATATATATATATATATATATATATATATATATATATATATATATATATATATATATATATATATATATATATATATATATATATATATAGTGATAGACTGATAGATAACCGGTTGGCAGAGACACTTGCAATGGATTCAGGAGACAAGTCTATCCAGGCGGGAACTCTAGGAATGAGAGTGATATGCTTCTGGGAATGAGAACTGGAATGGGATCCTTTAACGGTCGAGAAAGGGTGACGTTTACGGATTATAGCCGGTCTAATTAATGTCCGTACGCAGATCTGAATTCGGGTTTTTGTAGCTGTAACCGATGGAGATGCTTGAAAAGGTGATTAGAGGGTTTTGATTAAAAACAGTGCAGGATACACTTCCGTACACATTGGTCATTTATCTTTATTCAGTGGACTTTAAGTTTTTCTGAATATGGAAAAATATATTCTCTCTGAAGGTATCGTCGGTATCTAGTTTTTTACCGCAGTATATTGTTGATTTTCCTTTGTTCTGCTATTCGCTATCTAGACTACATGGAGTTGAATTCACAAGAAAGCATATGAAATATACCTCGCTCTTTATTAAAATTACTGAGTTTATTCTTTTTTCTCTTGTATCTTATCAACCTGTGGTATCAAAGACTGTTGTCGTAGTTTTATCAAAATTTCAACACAAGTTATAAAATCATCATGATACTACAGCAAGAAAGCAACAAGACTACCTTTTAAATTTATACATTTCTTCAAGACAGTGTATATTAAATAATAACATTGAAAAAAGTACCATACCGCATTATTTCGTTTTAAGCTAAGATGTTACAGATACTGTGCTCATAATTCTCTTTCATCAAATTTATGCGTAAAATCTTTTTTCATAGATTCACTTTCTTGCTAAAACTGCTATTCAAGTAACTTTAAAATGTCAAGAGTTTTTTTTTTATTCTTTTTATAGTCTTGTGGGTAAATCTGCTCGTCTTTATGTGGCTGAATCTAATATGAAAATATGCGTCATAAGTTTTCATGTGCCGTTCTTAGTTTTTTTTTTATACTTTTCAAAAGTTTTCAAGTACAGTGCTTAACTCTCCTTTTTCTATGCATATTTTTAAGCAATGTGTTTTCTTACCTCTATGCTACATCTAAAAAGACATTCCTTATCCTTAACCACTTTAAATTCCACCAGGTTAAAAAAATAAAGCCCGTAACGAGTAAAATCTATTGTTTATATTACTTTTACTTTAACCAAAAGAATCTGTAGTCATGTTTTTAAGCTTTTTTTCTCACATTTCAGTATGAACGGTTCACACGCTATGGCCATTGCATGCAATATCGTTTTTCTTCTGACTTTTTTCACAAAACCCTAACAAGATTTCTTTGTGTATTTTGCGTCGAGGGATTATCCGTCATTTTGGGATTTGGTCTCCATGCTTCAAAACGATCTATCCAGTTTTTATAGAATTCACTTTGTTGTAAGACTGTGGAACGGTCCTTCCGGCAGCGTTATTGATGCTGATGTTTGTAAGTTCAAGAGGGGCGATAATGCCACTTATTTAAGAATGTTTTCGGATCATCAATCTGGCTTCCGTAGGGCAATATCTAGAGGTGATCTTTCCTGTCTCAATAATGCATACAACTTTTCTGTGGGTTTTAGAGAGCTATCCCATTCAATCTCCTCCATACATGTTCTCACTTTCATCTTATCCAACTCTTTTGTATTAATTGCATTTACATTCACGATTCAACCCCAACTCTTTTAACTTATATATTAATTCGTGCTTCAATTATATGATGATCAGGTATACATCCAGCACCCATCTTCTCACCAATACGTCCGTCTACCACCTCTTCCATCTACACCAAAACATATGGTAACGAACTCCATTTCCTTGCAATTTATATTTTTACCAATCTTCTTTGGAAACATGTATTACAATCAAGCCTCTTCTTAAACACCTTTGCATTCATGTCACCTAGCTCACTACATTTTCATGTTCCCTAAACTATACAGACAAAGTCAGACTCTCTAGAAAAGATTATGAAAAAATAATCAGCTATTGTAAGAAATAAATCACATAATACACTGAAATATCTTTTTCAATTTTATATTGTCATCATTCATACACCATATCAGTTCCGCAACGGAGATTTTGTTTGAAGTTCTTTGTTAGACTACTTTGTTTTATAAACAAACAAAGTAGACTAACAAAAAACTGCAAACAAATTCTCCTTTGCGGAACTGATATAGCTTCTGAATGAAGACAATATAAAACTGAAAACGATATTTCAGTGTATTTTCGTATCAACGAATTGTATCATTCATTTCTTATAATAGATTATTTTTTTCATAATTCATAAGACATCTAGGCCAGAACTAATGTTGCGCTGGAGCTCATGACTCATCAAAATTTCATGTTCATGGTTCCAAAATGAAGTCTTTTATATCTTTTCAATGAAATATACAAAGAATTACAAATGATCGATGTTTCATAATAAAAGGTTTAGAAAACTAAAAAGAGAAACTTCATCCAGTATGCATAACTCTGCAGCGTTTGTTAAATCATAGTCTGAATTCTGGAACTTGTTTGAGAGATTTTCTTTCTCTTCTCTCTCTCTCTCTCTCTCTCTCTCTCTCTCTCTCTCTCTCTCGAGAGAGAGAGAGAGAGAGAGAGAGAGTAAACATCTCTGAACATTTGAGGAGTGGTTTTCTTCCCTTACAGTCCTCGTCTTTTTCTCTCCATCTATGCACGGTAGCGGCCAACATCAGTCGACTGCCCAACTGGATGTCCTTCATCACCTACGGCGAAAGTGGCCCGACTACTCAACACTAATGTCACTTATCCATAACTAACTTTCTCTCTCTCTCTCGCTCTCTCTGTGTCTCTGCCCCTGACTGCTGCGCAGTAGATTTTACTGACCACCTACCAGGTACCTAGTTAATTGTGTAGGTCAGCAGAGAAACAATGGCTTCTTAGGAAACATGAAACTAAGAAGATCCTGCTATCGATGCGAATGTGGTAAATGAGAGAGAGAGAGAGAGAGAGAGAGAGAGAGAGAGAGAGAGAGAGAGAGAGAGAGAACTGATCATTTGTGAGCTTATTTTGTTTATTATTTTTGCAAATCTCACTGTATGGCCTGTCTGTCAAGTTTTGTCTGTTGGAAATATTCAATCTGTTTTTAATATGAATTTTCCACATAATCTTTATATCTAAATACTGTAACATACTTAATCAATTTTAACATTATACACACACGCACGAATTTATTTATCATGTATTATTAAGTTTGCTGATTATGTCTGTTGGAATTATTGCAGATGTTCCTTTCCAACCTAGCGAATACAACTATCTCGGACATGACATATATAACAATTAGACAAACGAAAGAGAAATATTTAATTTCGTATATCAGCATTCAACTTATTTTTCTATATCTTGCTTCTCTCTTCAGTATTTCCCTCTATATCTGGTCATTCTTGTAGTTATTACTGTAGTTTTATATTTCTTCATAATACTTCCTTGGCTCTACGTAATATTCTTCGTAAGCATTTGTCGTAAGTATGCCAAACTTTCACAGGACACTTTTATTATTCAATAAAATGCGCAAGTGCTTTGCAGACATTCCTTTTGCGCTGTTATGATATCTCAAAACTTTCCCAGCCTTCTCCATTTCACGTCTGGTCTTCCCTGAATTTTTCATCATCATTTTTCCTCCAACAAACTGACTTACACTAAAACTGAAAGTGTAGCTTTACTTTTGAGTTGTATTGCACAAGAGCTTTAAAAAAATTTAGAACTAGTTTCGGTTTGTTTCGTCCTTTATTACTAAACGCTTTATACTTTAAATCCAGCATTAGTCTACAAGTCGTGGTATTTATAGAATAAATCGACCTTCGCTAGAAAACTGAAAGAGTAAAAACCCTTTTGTATTTTATTGCACAAGATCTTTTAAGAAATCCAGAATTAGTTTCAGTTTGTTCCGTCCGTAATTGCTAGAAATTTTATACTTTAAATCCAGCATTAGCGTTGAAGCGGGGGCATTTATAGATCCCAAAGATCAATACGCTTTAACGACACGAGCCATTAATCCTTCGTCATCATGCGAGGTTTTTGTCATTGTAACTTCGTATTATGGTTTTTTACTTCTCTAAGCTTATTTTTAGCGTTTAAGCAACTATGTCCTACAGGTCACTCCAGACTATCCGATTAAAATTAGTCTCTATATCTTACAACCAGCCATTATCCGAAATCGATAGCTTACCATTACACCCGCGAATAACGACACTGAGAGAATACAATTAGCCAGGAAAAGGACATGCACATAGATAAAACAATTCATTCAGGAAAGAAAATCATTGACATTCTTATAGACTGCAAATTAAGTATGGAAATGAAAATAATTCTCGTCTTCCTATTGTTTTTTCGTCGCAGGAATTAAGTGCCAGAGAAATATGGGCAGATATGCGACACACATTAATTTTAAGTTAACACTGGTGCTAATACTCACAGATCAAACCTTTTATTACTAGCAGTAATGCATTTCTTGTTTATGGACGGCGAAATTTTTCTATATTTAAACAAGGACACATTCTGCAGCAGAGAGACACTCAGCTGAAGTAACGAAGTTTGTATATAGTGTTAATTTTGGAAGTTTGGAAATATAGGAGTTTAAGGTATTGCCAATTCGGCATACAGAAAGACTAAGATTATTTTGATCCTGTAAATAAGACTGGTGTAAGCACGATCATGGTCTCTGGTCCGTTGTAATTTCAAATGGTCACATGACAGTCGCCTGTGACAGGTACAAAGATGACATTGCAGGAAATATTAGGAAACTGTCAGAACGACAGGAATACCCATTTGAAATCCAACGAAAGTGGTTCTTATCTGTGAGGTTCATCGCTAATGACAAGATTATAATATATATATATATATATATATATATATATATATATATATATATATATATATATATATACATACATAAGTTAAGTATATCTTATTTAACATATATATATATATATATACATATATACATGTTAAGTATATCTTAGTTTAATCTATCTATCTATATATATAAATATATATATATATATATATATATATATATAGATATATATATATATATATATATATATATATATATATATATATATATGTGTATATATATATATATATATATATATATATATATATATATATATATATAGAACAAATAGGACAACGAAAAGGATGTGATGTATTGTGTGTGTATGTATGTTCAAGCATAACTCTGAAATGCATTGAGCAGTTTCAGCCAAACTTGGTATACATATGAATTGCTATCTGGAAAAGAATACTGTGAGGGTAAGACATCAAAAGCACTAAAGGGCACCAAAGGTGATGGAGGTGTAAGGGTTTCCCTGAAATGGGGCTGGTTCTGCAAGTAGAGTAAGTAACTAAATAAACTTTGTTGGTTTAGCATACCTCATTCCGGTACAAATTACTTATTGTGCAATAAAGAATACTGTTGGGAGAGTAAGACATCATTGGCACCAAAGGGGGTGGGGTTGGGATTGTGAAACAGACGATGAGTCATACAATTAGGCCCGAATGCCAACATACTAGGTTATAAAATAAGTTAGTTATGCAAACCAACTCATATTTTATCTGATTATAATTACAGCTCAGTATAAATAATAATAATAATAATAATAATAATAATAATAATAACCAAAAACGACAAATCTTAATGTCTAATCCACAGTTTTCGAGGTTGCTGAGATGAATAGTGACTCTTCCGATGCCCTTTAGGTCCAAATTCAGCCCCAGTAGGGAGGTGGGGTGAGAAGGGGTGAAAAATGAAATGTCCGAAATGACAGATATTAGTGTCTAATCCATAGTTTTCGGTCGCTGAGATGAATAATGACACTCCCGATACCCTTTAACTTCAAGTTCAGCCCTGATAGGAATGGGGGTGAGAAGGGCGGAAATATAAAATGTCAAAAATGTGGGGAAATACAATTGAAGCAACTGTCTTAACAGGAGAGAGAGAGAGAGAGAGAGAGAGAGAGAGAGAGAGAGAGAGAGAGAGAGAGAGAGAGAGTTTGTCGGTTCCAAGCCCTGATAAGAGGGGTGCTGAGTTAGAAAAACGCAAAAAAGAAAAAAAAAGACATGGAGTTTCTAAAGCTTGCAATAAGCGTTAGAAGGATTACGAAACAGTCCATAAATTACAATTAATCACGAATACCAACAGATTAAGCTATAAAATGTAAGTTTGCAAGACAATTGATATTTTCTCTGCTTTTATTGACCGCCCTGTATGAAAAACGACAATACCAATGATAATATAGGATATATATAGATTAAAAAGAAATAATGTTTCTGACACTTTCAATAAACGTCAGAAGGATTGTGAAATAGACGATGAGTCATACAATTAGGCCCGAATGCCAACATACTAGGTTATAAAATAAGTTAGTTTTGCAAACCAACTCATATTTTATCTTATAATTACTACAGTTCAGTTTGAATAATAATAATAATAATAATAATAATAATAATAATAATAATAATAAAACAAATCCGTGTGGGTCTTGTTTGTCCTCCCCCAGATGACAGTAGGGGAGACATGACACAGCCACCCACCCCCTGCAAACAGATTTGTCCGCCCTGGGTGGGGGCGGGGTAGGTAGGGGAACGTGAGGGTAAGGAAGATATCCACTCTCCTCCTGCAAACCTGTTTGTCCGCCCTGGGTGGGGGCAGGTCAGGTAGGGAATCAGGAGAGTAGAGGAGACATCCACCCTCTTCCTGTAACCTGTTTGTCCGCCCCAGGTGGGGGTCGCGTAGGTAGGGGATCGGGAGGGTAGGGGAGAAATCCACCCTCCTCCAGCAACCAGTTTGTCCACCCTGGGTGGAGGCAGGGTAGGTAGGGAAACGGGAGGGTAGGGGAGACATTCACCCTCCTCCTGCAAACCTGTTTGTCCGCCCTGGGTGAGGGCAGATTAGGTGAGACAGCAGCGCCGGGTTCCAGCGCGCGTAGCGGGCGCCAACAAGCTCAGAATGATAATAATAATAATAATAATGTAATAATAATAATAATAATCCCTAAATTGGGGAGGAACCAAAGTCAAATAAAGCGCTCGGTAGGGAGTCATTCGGAGTCTGAAAGGCGAATGTAAAAGTGGAATTCTCAGATGGAATTATTAATGCTGTGGAATGCAGGTGACTCTGAATACGAATGCAAAAGGAATTCGGGGGACGTGAGTCGAATGGGAGCAGATTTTTTCGGAACTTAAAATTCTCTCTATAATAATTTTGCTCCGCGCGTTATTGTTCGATGTATTTAACTGTGAGGGAGGGAATTTGTCTAAATTATATATATATATATATATATATATATATATATATATATATATATATATATATATATATATATATATATATATGTGTGTATGTATGTATATATATATATATATATATATATATATATATATATATAATATACATATAAAACACTAGATACTTTCTTCGAAATGATGGTCCTTGGAGTTTAACATTATTCAATATAGATCAGCGGATGAAATATAAGAATCAACAAAAGTTTTGTTATTTTTGTGAAAACAGTTTCTAACACAAAAGTCAAACTGTCTTAAGGAAGCTTTGAAAGTTTAATGTTGGAGCTGATGATTCCGAAATAACTAGTGTAGTGTCTTATGCAAATGAATTCTAAAAGTACAATAAATCTAATTAAATTACTCATACATGAGGACAAAGCTGATACTTTCTTAATGTTGATGCTTGAACATAAAAAAAAAAGTCTGAGATGATCAGTGCGCACACACACTACTTTTGTACGTTCATAATTCACTGTGACATACTTTTACCATCTTTTTTAAATAATTAAATTATTTATTTTTCGTAAGAGCTAGCCGGAAACAAGGAATAATTGAGCGTGATAAGAGCCGTGAAAAACGAAAGGTTAGACCGAGATCCAAAGACTGAAACTAAATTTGGCGGTAACATTTTTAAGCAGTTTCTATTTGCTCTGTTAAATCTTTTATTTAAAATATTACTTTCTTCAGAAAAATACATTTGGATTTAAAAGCCTTGTGTCAGAACTATAACATTTTCGGCGAGAGAGAGAGAGAGAGAGAGAGAGAGAGAGAGAGAGAGAGAGAGAGAGAGAGAGAGAGAGAGAGAGATGATAACGTTCACATTCAAATTCTCTCTGTTTACCTTTTTACTGTTTGTCTTCTGAACCCTTATCTCTCCTATTTAAGCAGAGAAGCCTAGCCTAATCTGAGAGAATCAGAGTCAAGTGAAGTGCAATTTGCACTTAATGTGTTCATCGTACCAAGACTCTTCTGCATATACTGGTCGCTGGTATAGTGGTTAGTGTCTTGGAAAAAACTCAGATGTCGTGAGTTCGCGCCTCCTGTGTTCTGTAATCATGTAACGATACGAGCTTGTTGCGCTTAGGGCGATGTATCATGTTCAGTTACTGCTGCAGTGTGGGGTCTGTGGTGGGAGGTTGAGACCAAGATATTCTTTGGAAGCTTGAATTTCAAGTCAAGGTCCCGTGGGGATTGTTCCATAGGAATAGGTTTCATCTACAGAAAAAAAATAATACCCTAATCATTATCTTTCATTTCGAGGCAAAATTAATGAAAGAAATAGTTTTCCTCAGTAGCATCGCAAACAGCTGAACTCTTCTGAACAACATTATATACTTTAAAGCACTGTCCCATAGCTTCATCTGTCGGGAAAATATTAAGTCAACTACTGACCATGTGCCAACCTTCAGAGGAATGTGACTGAACCCAGGTTAGCCAGATGCACTTACAAATAAACTCCAACCCCGCATAGGTGCAAATTGCAAATCATTCTCAGTGAACAGTGAATTTGCTATTAGCGGTTTATCAGTATCTATGTGTGTGTGTAATGTATGCATGTACGGATTTACAAATCTTCTTAATTGCATATCACCACAATTCTTGGACGTATTTAAACGCTAATACTCACTGACAATTCTTTGTCTATCTTGTTCTGCAGTCCGGAAATTTTAACGCTCCTTCTTTCTTGCATTCTTGTCACGTACAGTTTCTTTATTACTACTATTTGGATATCTCTGTGCCTTAGGTAACAGTTCCAGTTTCCCTCATTGTTCTATTTAAGAAATCATTTTATTTATTCCCCAATACCATTTATATAATCTGTTATTACTATGATGACTATTTTGCGTATGGAAATAATATTCCTTCACTGCTCTTATTAACTACATTCGCAGTCCTTATTTGCAACTTGAATCATTATCAATGAAATGGGGAGGATTTTCGTGAAAACAATCGAGCTACTTTTTTTTTTAGTTCCCATATATTATAATTTAACAAGCTCGTATATTAACCTCAACCATTTTCCTATTTTCCCCTTTTTATTTATTTGCATTTCCAGGAAATTCAAACGACCAGCAAGACCTCTTTTTTCAGTGTTCCCCTTCTCCCATTTCAGAAAAAAAAAGAATTGTCCTTAGTCGATCCTGACTCAGTCCCTTTTACCAACGCTTTTAGGGAAGATATCACAACCTCTCCCGCCCCATGTTGATATTTCCTTCCCAATCCTTTTAGGCAAATAGCACAAGCATCTCTGGATCTCGTGCGTTTTCCTTCACAGATCCAATGAAATATCAGCTATTCACCCTTCGAAAATTTCTCCTCCAAAACACAGAGGCTCAATTGATCTCTGGCGTCGAGGAGACGGTGCAGCGGACTCCAGCAGTACTCCACAGGGTCTCATTACCTCTCAACTTTGATCGGAGTTATTGGGCTTTTCACTTTTGTATGTTTTATTTACGGTGGCCGGAAGCAATGCTTCCTCTTTTCACGTGTGTTGGAAAACCACCGCGTTTTCTTTCTCGCTTGTGACGTCATAGGCGTCATACATCTTTTTTTTTCTGATATTTCATTACCCAGTTTTTTCTCCGCCGGTGAATTTGTTATTATCGTTCATGCAAGCTAATCACAGGCGCAAGTGCGTTCATACACCCATACGTACAGAAACATGCATACACACAGACACACATATATATGTGTGTGTATATATATAAAATATAAAATATACATATACATAATTCATATATATATATATATATATATATATATATATATATATATATATATATATATATATATACACATACACGTGTAAGATCTGTGAACGTATACATGTATATATATAAAACCTCCCCTTACCTTACTGGCTAATAGCAAGGCAAGTCTGCAGTTAACAAATAACTGCTTGTGCTGTGTCTCTATCCGAACGCCATTCGTCCCAAATAACACGTTTATGGAAAGAGATAACTCATGCATCTCCATGAATATTGCTTACCATGATGACGTGATCCATATTCTATTTCGCACAATTGCTAGGAAACAGGTTTGGTATGGCCTAGTTTCCGATACTATGCAGTATATCATTTTATTCGTTTGCTTTATGAAGCAAAGGTAAACTTTATTAGTTCTGCAAAACATTTCAGCACTTCGGGTTATATCTGTCATGTATTATAGGAATTAAAAAAATTCTCTCCTTTAGTTTTTAATTTTGGTGAATTTACTTTTTTTATACTTTTTAACTTTTTAACTTTTTATAATCAATTCTTCGGCCTTGGCACAGTGATTTTTTTTTTTAGAGTACAGGTAACGTTACCATATAGTCATTTCA
>NC_089782.1:49616389-49643889 GCF_040412425.1 Macrobrachium rosenbergii | reverse complement strand
GAGGGCTGGGATATATCGTAGCTGGGAGTCGCGGGTAGAACCGGAGATAAACGGCATAAGATGAATAGAAACGGAATGGGAGAAAGGGGATCAGAATCAAAGGGGGAAGAACGATGGCGATATAAAGGAGAGAAAAATGGTTAGAACATAGAGACAGTAACACGTTCACTAAGCAAGTAGTCTCCCGATCAGTGGAGTTTCTTAATTAAGTAGCTTTGGACATCATCAGCCCCGGCCCCTACCCGACCCCCACCTAATTTTTTCATATGTTCAAAAACCCGTGGGACATACAACAAAATGTCCATAACTAACACGGGGTCAGGGGTCTCGTTAGGGCAGAGGTTACAGGAGGAAGAAAATTTCGAAGCTTGCCATTAAAATAGTTACTAAGTCATTATGTGTCTTTTATGCTGTACCCCGTTTGCACATAAACCTTAACGCCTTAAGTTGTAGCTAAAGGGTAATAGCCTATAAAAGTATCCCCAGCTTACAATATCTGGTAAAAAGTCGAACTGGGCAACTCTACCCCTGGCCAGCGAGTCTGAAGGTTCCTTTATTCCGTTATTTTTCATGCATGTGTTGCATTCCTTCGCAGCTCAAAAATCTGTTTGTTTGTTTTAGTTTCGCTATAAAGCTACTGATTGTCATTGACTTTTGTAATCGGTATTTATCTTTTAACTTTGATGCTGAAAATATTTTCAAAACTATTTTGTTTCTCGAAATTTTCATTAAATTCATCTCAGTTTCTTTTACTTCCTGTTTGTTTTTACTATATACATACTTTCGAAAAAGTAATGTTAGTGATCTGTTTCCGTGATTTGTGAACAGATTCTATCCTCATCACAATCATCTTTGTCACCAATTATTATTTTTTTCCATTTGAACATTTACCAGTATGATGAAAAAGCATTCACACCGTTTTCACATTCATGAAATCGACTTGAATGTTTTTCCCCATATTGGTAAATATTTCTGTTTGTTTTTACTATATACATACTGTCGAAAAAGTAATGTCAGTGGTCTGTTTCCGTGATTTGTGAACAGATTCTATCCTCATCACAATCATCTTTGTCACCAATTATTATTTTTTTCCATTTGAACATTTACCAGTATGATGAAAAAGCATTCACACCGTTTTCACATTCATGAAATCGACTTGAATGTTTTTCCCCATATTGGTAAATATTTAAATCGAAAAAATAGAAAAAAATATCACTGGAAATAAAGGCGATTATCATTATGATGAATTATTTGAATGCATTCGAGAAACAAATTAATATTTAAACATTTTTGTCTCTGTCAATAACGACACATTACTTCTAAACTGGCATTTGACTTATTCAGGAACCTACCGTCCCCAGTACCACTTCATTTCACACTTATAACTTCACCCACATTTTTCGCAGTTGGTATTCCACTCAAAGTACTCCGGTTCCCTTCCATTAATCATCTATAGTTGGCCTTCAAAAGTTCCAGCCTCTTCGTTGTCTTCCAGTTACACTGTGGAATGGAATGGTTTTGCCCTGACTTTTTAGCCAGAGTTTGGGTACCTGGTCAAATTTGCACTGAAATTGTTTGGTTGTTGCTGTTCGTTACTTGCAACAACATTTTCTTCGCATTTTCGTTTTGTGTAAAAAAGAAAAAACCTTTTATTTTCTGAAACTGGTTCGACAAAGTTTAGTTTTTTGATGAAATGTTCTCATTGTCTTCGAACTTTTCTTTTTCACCATCACAGTTGTGGTTGTCGGGAATTTTATTTTCATAGTTTCCAGTGAGCGTTTCGTCATGGTGCGATTTCAATAACGGGTTTTCTGTTGTTTTTGATACTTTCTGGCATTCGTTGCTTTCCTTTTTGGGGTACTCTAGAGAAACAAGAACGATTTCATTTTAATCAGTTCTCCACAAGAGGGATGGAGGCTATGGGATTATTAATTTCAGCTGCAGCAAAGGTGCCACGTTATATTATGTAAAATTAAAACGAGTTTTCATCTTTCTTCTTTTTTTACCATTATATTTGTTATCATTGTTTTATCGTTATTAGGCATAATAATGATAAAGTAGTTTTCATTATTAGGCATAATAATGTCATAAATTAGATTTCATTATTAGGCATAATAATGATTTATTAATTTCATTATTAGGCATAATAATGATTTATTGGTTTTCATTAATTTATCATCATTAGGCATAACATTGCTGAGATCAATTTACAAGGGACCGTGAATATATTTTATAATAATTTTATCGTTGTTTCTGTTGCCATTTCTTTAGAAGCGTTAGCTATCTTATAAGGTTCGAAAAAGTTACATAACAATAGCAGCAGCAGCAGACGCAGTATTAGTAGGAGTCATTTCTCCTAACTCTGATATTGTTGTTGTTGCATCAACAGTATTAAATGAAGCAACAAACAACAAAATAACAAAAATGTGCATGACTGAATTTTAAGGATTTGTATTTCTGTGTGCACATGTATGCTTCCATGATAATTCTGTGAGTTGTTAATAATACGCGGCCATCTCCTCCCTCTCTTTATTTCTTTTTTCTTATTTGTACGCAGCAGCAAAATATCCTTGGGTAAGCATTTCTCACTTTCCCTTTCTATCTACTGTACAAGCCGTAACCATTCTTTCTCCAAGCGTTTCCACTCAGCATTAAATTTCAGAATCCCTACTCAAATCAACAATTTCGAATCTGAACCCCAGCCAGACTAGCAGTCTCCATCTCCCTCATAGAAACTATCTATCTTTCTACTGGCAACGTTCTCATAAACAATCCGCATGGTTTTCAATACCTTACTGAAACAAAGTGGAACTAAAAAATTCCTACCTACAATTCACTGCCATACTGGATACAGAAGTCCAATCCTTGGAAGCTGAAAGCCCGATGTCCATCCACTGATTAATGTCAAATAATCCCGCGTCTAATTGTGCCTTCAGTCAAGAGGACGCTCGTCCCTCCAGTGCTAGATTGTTATGACAATTTATTGGAGCGATTCCGTTGGCACCAAATGGCTACAACAGTGCCACCAATAACCGTTCGTCTTCAGACATTCATTTCCGCTGGATCTGAAGACTGGAAGATCTCGTAGCGGGGCATTTCTCTACCTGGAACGAACGTTTTATGAGATGTTGAGAGAAGCAAACAGCTGGGGGAAAAGTGTGTGTCCAGTTGTAATGGCGCACGAGGCTCAGGGAAGGCTGTAGAAAGATGGGTAAATCGATTTTGGGGGAAGAGAAGGTGACCAAAGATTCTTTATCTCCATATTCCTGTGAGGTTTTGAATGAATTTGAGAATATAGAAATTAAACTTTTACAGTAACGATAAGGATAAGTACTAAAGATTGTTTATCTCTAGCATAAGACTTCTGTAAGACTGAACGAAACTAAAATGCCATGTTTAACATTTAAGTGAAATTTAAATTACATTTTACAACAATCTTTGAATCATCCACGACCGGTAAGTATAAATAAAAAGTAAAAATAAAAATGTTGTGAATACAAGTCTGAACGTATTTCGTTTGTACTATTGTCTCTATTAGCGATTACTTTCATGTGCGATACGTTTTTTAAATTTTATTGTTTTACTGTGCTGACTCTTTTTTCATATTTTCCATTATATCAACATGAGGATAAACTAAACTTTCAAATGGCTTCTACTATTATTGTATATTAGCAAAAGTTGCAGTAGTTTTCCATAGCAAAAAAAATAGGATTGCTAATTGCAGCAACAATAGTAAGAATCAATAGTAGCGGCAGGAGCCGTTGATGTAACAATATTTTCACATATTTCCATTAACAAAATTCGTTGCTAAAATTCACTTCTTTCGTTTTAACGTTGAAGTTTCTAGGAAACATTCTATACTTCAGATCGTAGAAAAATAATAGTTTACATATTGAAATCTTATTTCAGTTCCACTCACGTTCCAGTGTTCCAAGTATTTTGATTTCTTACAGATGAATAATTATTTTGAAGTGTAATTTTTTCCACCCATATATAGGTATATGTATGTATGTATGTATATATATATATATATATATATATATATATATATATATATATATATATATATATATATATATATGTGTGTGTGTGTGTGTGTGTGTGTGTGTGTGTGTGTGTGTATTTTTATATATATTCACATTCAGATTGTAAACTAAATTAAGTGAACATTCAGGAAATCGTTACAAGGGTAATTTATTAGCTCATTTCACTGGATTCCCTGTGTCAGTTTCATTACAACAGACTATTAAAGCATATGAGGGTGAGAATGGTACCCTATTCAAAACAAAAAGGATTTTTCTTTGGTTTTCCTCTTTAAATGTTTGGAAAATATCACGGTCTTCCTTTAACAGAAAAATACCAATATTGCATTTTCAAAGCTTGTTTTTGAAAGTCACAGTCAATTTCTATTTTGACTCTTATGCGATGTATATGCTGAAAGTAAGTAATCGTTTCCTTATTGTAGTTTTTGGTTTTCTTATACGATTCTCATGCATCCCCCCCCCCTTTTTAATTTGCCACACGGTTACTCATTGTATTCAGAATAGCCATTGTGTGTGCACATATACCTGCATCTATCTATATCTGTCTATCTATCCATCTATATGTATATATATACAGTATATATATATATATATATATATATATATATATATATATATATATATATATATATATATATATATAGATAGATAGATAGATAGATAGATAGATAGATAGATAGATAGATAGATAGATAGATAGATAGATAAATAGATAGATATATAGATAGATAGATAGATAGATAGATAGATGCAGGTATATGTGCACACACACTGGATATTCTGAATACAATGAGTAACCGTGTGGCAAATTAAAAAAAGGGGGGGGTGATGCATGAGAATCGTATAAGAAAACCAAAAACTACAATAAGGAAACGATTACTGTACGTACTTTCAGCATATACATCGAATAAGAGTCAAAATAGATAGTCGACTGTGACTTTCAAAAAGAAGCTTTGAAAATGCAATATTGGTATTTTTCTGTTAAAGGAAGACCGTGATATTTCCCAAACATGTGAAGAGGAAAACCAAAGAAAATCCTTTTGTTGTGAATATATATATATATATATATATATATATATATATATATATATATATATATATATATATATATATATATATATATATATATATATATATATATATATATATATATATATATATATGCCTGCAAGCACAATTCTTATTTTACCACATAACATTCATTCATCCCCTGAAAAGAAAAAATTAAGCCTCGAAACGAAAAATCAAGATATAATTTCCCACAAAAAACCTCCTGATGTCCTCTCCAGTCATTACATTTTCTACTTCTTCCTCCCCGACGAGTAAAGGGTCGCGGAGCCATGACCTGCAATGATGTGGGAATCATGGGGAAGAAGAAGCGGGGAGGGAATGTTTGAAGGTAAAGGGATCAGAACTTATCATGGAGGAGCGAAGTTCCATAAAATAGGAAGAGGAAGTGTGAGTCTTGCCACATGACTGAAGGGTTAGATTTATTTTTAAGATTTTTTTTTAACCTGAGGAAAATTATGACAAGGAAGAATCGCAACTTCTAGTTTTTCTTCGTTATTTGCAGCACATTATAAAAGGTTAGAATCCTTTCTTTCTTTTTTTTAAACAGTAGGAAAATTATGACAGACTCACAATTTCTTGTTTTTTTTTTTATTCCATAGACAACATTACACATTTAGCAATTATAATAGTGCAAATTAGTATGTGTGTACTGTATATTATAGAAGGATTCTGAGAAGCTTTGAAAAAATTCTTATAGTTTCTCTCCGATTGCAAAAGAAAATGCTTCCGGACTATCTTCTAGGAATTTGGAATTCAAGGAATTTGGGCGTAAACCTTTATCGATCTAAACAAAATCAGAACTGCGGGTGAAAGTTTTAATAGGTTTTCGGATATACTGGTATCGTAGAGGAGAAACGATTACTTATTAATTGATAGATAAAAAACGTACGTCAACCAGGATTCGTCAGTGATTTTAGTAAAGCTCACGAATAATCACATTATCTGTCCGTTAACATATTGCAAAAAAAATTATTCTTTGACAAAAGACTAAAGCCCTAAAAAGATACATTAAAAGTAGCATTTCACAATAGATCAAAGCCTCAAAAAGATAAGCTAAAAAGTATACTTTGTCGATAGAACAAACCTCCCTAAAGATAATAAAAAATAGTGCTTTTACAATAAACGAAAGCTTCAAAATGATAAACCTCAAAAATAACACATTGACAAAAGACGAAAGCCTCAAAAAGATAAACTAAAAAATAATACTTTGTCAACAGACCACAGCTTCAAAAAGATGAACCAGAAAATTAATAATCTGACAATAAAATAAAAGCCTCGAGAACGTAAACTAAAAAAAAATATACTTTGTAAACATATCACAGCTTCAAAAAGAAAACTAAAAAAAAAATAATGCTTTTGGCAATAGACGTAAGCTTAGAAAAGATAAACTAAAGAATTAATATTATAAAAGTAGACCAACGCTTCAAAAAGCTGAACTAAAGAATTAATACTTCAATAATAAAACAAAGCTTCAAAAAGATAAACTAAAGTAATGATACTTTGTCAATAGACCACAGCTTCAAAAAGCTAAACCAAAAACTGATACTTTGACTTTAATAGACTCAAGCTAAAAAATCTAAATTCTTCATAACACCCTGAGAAAAAAAAACGTCACCTACTATTTTCTAGGTAATTGAAACTCATCTTCCTTATAGTCTCCAACAAAATCTGAAGCACGATTGACCATCCAGCACGAACGCAACAAAGAGAAGGAAACGGAGGCTCGAGCTCTAATCCTACCTCCTGATGAACGTTGCATAAACCAGTCCGCTAATTGTTCGTTCCACCAAGAGTTCGCTGATCTCACCAATGCCATAAAACTGAATGGGTGCAATTTTATTGGCACTAACTGGACCCTGCAATCTCACCTATAACAGTCCATCCCCATGGATTCAATTCTTCGACTTCCGAACACAAGCTAATAGTGTCGGTGCATGGGGAAACTATTTTGTAAAGAGGATTTATTGGACACAGAGAGAGAGAGAGAGAGAGAGAGAGAGAGAGAGAGAGAGAGAGAGAGAGAGAGAGAGAGAGAGGTGAATACCTAAGGGTAAACATGGAGAGGCAATGAGGTGTATCGCTGTGCCGAAGCCATTATATCTATATTCGTTGGAAAAAGAGTTTCGTGCCTGTGTACAGAATGTGAAACGGGAAAAAAAACAAAATAAAATTATAAAAAAATCAAGACATACCGCATATGAAAAAAGAAGAGCATCTGTCTTTCTTTCAAAAACTACATCCGTTTCTTTTAGAAATTTAAATAAACCACTGCGCGATAAATAAAAATTCCATTCCAAGTATCCTGGAAATTGCTAACCCGGTCCTCATGGAAGACTTATCTTCCTGAGAATATTACTGCCCAGTGCTTGGTGGATTCTTTTTCAGAAAATCACTAAACTACACTGGGATATGGTAGATATAACTCTACAAAACTCCGTTTTTATTCTTTTATTTATTAATTATATCAGTTTCAGTCCTGTTCGCATTCTTCATTTCCAGCTGCCTGAATTATGGCTTGGCATATAAATGTTTCAGTACTTTATCTGACATTTCTCCTCTCATAAATCATTTTTATAATTTCATTTCCTATATTTGTTCACTTTTTCCGTCTGTCTGTTTACCCATGTCTGTTGTTCTAAAAAGTTGCAATTTGCTTTAGGAAAAATTATAATTTTTCCCTTGTTTGCACTCTCTCTCTCTCTCTCTTCACCGAGTATGCAGGATTGGTTAAATCATTACTAATTATTGTTTTTTCTTTACCCTCACTCCCCTCTCTTTCTCTCTCTCTTCATCGAGTATGCAGGATTGGTTAAATGATTACTAATTATTATTTTTTCTTTACTCTCCCCACCCCCTCTCTCTTACACTCTCTCTTCATCGAGTTTGCAGGATTGGTTAAATGATTACTAATTATTAATTATTGTTTTTTTCTTTACCCTCCCCCCCCTCTCTCTCTCTTACACTCTCTCTTCACCGAGTTTGCAGGATTGGTTAAATGATTACTAATTATTGTTTTTTCTTTACCCTCCCCCTCTCTCTCTCTCTCTCTTACACTCTCTCTTCACCGAGTTTGCAGGATTGGTTAAATGATTACTAATTATTGTTTTTTTCTTTACCCTACCCCCTCTCTCTCTCTCTTACACTCTCTCTTCACCGAGTTTGCAGGATTGGTTAAATGATTACTAATTATTGTTTTTCTTTACCCTCCCCCTCTCTCTCTCTCTTTACACTCTCTCTTCACCGAGTTTGCAGGATTGGTTAAATGATTACTAATTATTGTTTTTTCTTCACCCTCCCCCGCTCTCTCTCTCTCTCCCTCTCTCTGTGCTCATTGTATTCATCATCACATGTCCCAGTCAGCGTTTGTCGTTTTTCAGAAACAAATATTTCCCAGTGTAAGTTTTGAGAACCATCGCCATTATCGATTTTCAATACTTTCATATTACTGTTTCCCATCCGTCTTTACTCCAATTCTCCCTTCCCTCACATCCACCCCAGTTAACCCTGGGTCCTACATCTCCATTTTTTCCCATCTGATATCCAATACTGCGTACTCATACTTCACTCCCGTTGATTTTTTACCTGGGCCTCGAATGGAGGCTATTTCCATCAGCGCGGTGTCCTTTGATTCGCTATCAGATTCACGGTAGCTCCTCTTATTTATTTCTCTTTCCGTGGATTACCTGCTGTTCCTTTTTTTTTTTTTTTTTTTTTTTTTTAATTTTTGGATTGTCGCCGGTGCCTGGTTTCAACTCATTTTTCGTATTCTTTGGATAACTATCGCCGCCTGGTTTTGGATATCCTTTCATATTCTTTGACTAATCACCGCTGCCTGGTTTGGATAATCTTCTATTAACCACTGGTTATGCTTGTTCCTAAAGCCTTTGCAGACCCCTTGCTAATTTGATTCAAATGACCTTTCATTTATCTTTCATTTTCTTGCTTCTTAAATGTTTTAAGAAGCGGATTTGCTCTGCGTGACTTTGTGTTGATTATTATCAGTTACGCCTCCTGTCACCGAGTATCTTTGGTGACTTTTATTCCGAATAATTAAATTTTTGTAAATCATTTGTATTTGAGAATCGTTGAATGGTAACGATATTCATTGATTGTTCTCTGTTGAAACATCTTATTGGAGTCACTGATGACCTGTATTGTATAATCTCGACTTAATTATTATTTTGTTTTGCCTTTGAAGTTCTTCTAGGTCATTAGGAATTCGGGGATTGATTAATATTATTAATCACTGGTTATCCTAATCCTTATATTGCCATTCGAGAATAACTGGTGGGTGTTGGTTTGGGTAATTTTTTCTCTTTTTACCAATTATATTTTTTGGCCGTTGCTTTGAGAAATAGTTGGGAATTACGTAATGACTAGATTCTGATTAATTATCGAGCGGTGGTAGTGACTGTTACGTCAATTCCTGTTACTTGGCATGATTGTTCACAAAGATCTTCGATTTTTCTTGCAAGTATCACAGGTACCATGAACATTTTTGTGGAATCATGGATGGCTTTTAGAACATTTTTTGGAAGAATATCGATAATTTTTACTTACGTACTATTACGTGAATCACTAAAGACACTTTATATGTTGTTACTTGTTACACTTTGAAAATATCTGTTAATTATCCTAATAAATAACTTTCTGCAGATAATTACGGTTGGTATTCACAGCCTGTTTAATAATTCCGTAACCGTTAAGTCCACGGTCGCAAATATTATTGTACCTATTTGTTATTTTCGAAAACTGTCTAGTAATTAGCAAGAAAATATGTCATATGGCGACAAAACATTATTCATTATTTCCTATATAGCAGGACTCTAATTTGATTCTTTAGGTTTTTTGTATCTTAAATAACTTCATTTACAAATTAAGTCTCAATAGTTTTGTTATGAATCATATAGCAGTTTTGGCATCTGTGTATTTTCGCCACACCAGAGCTAAGCGACCACCTTGTAAGATTTCCATCTTTTGCAGTAGTTCTCGCTTGTGTTCTGAGTGTTTCATGGGACTGTTTGTGGTTATATGACATAGATATCTAATTTAAAAGGAGTGTTTAAAATACGCCACATACCTATATGTAAAGAAAAACTGTTATCAAATTAATGCAAACACACAACTACGTAAATTACGATATATTTGTAAAACAATATCTAATTTAATAATCTCGAAATGACTTGGGATCTTCCACAAAAGAATAAAAGGCGAACACATTTACTTTATGCAAATGTATATTTTTCCAGCATCATTGTCTATAAGCAAATAGTATTCGTTAGAACCAGATATTGTAAGATGATATAACGGGACAGGGACGTTTATTAATTTCAAGCCGGCACACCCATTTTTCCCTCAATACCTTCCGAAAGAAACGAAATTCTTGCGCCCGTTCCACGAGACACTGCTTAAATTCCCCGGCCGAAGTTTTGGTTTAAATGTCTTAAAAACCGATTTCCCAATTCATTCACTTTCCTCTTTTCCAGCAGAATGCAATTGCCTCGTATAGCAATCCATTCCAACTAAAACTTTGCCGTCCATGGATCGCCTCTCTTTAGTTTCCATTGAATTTCGTGGGTATCTCTCTCCATCTTCCTCGTTCATCTTTTTCTCTCTCTTTTTTTTTTTTTTTTTTACTTATTTCCACTGAAACTTTGCCGCAATGGAATTTTTATCTTCCTTTTTTATGTTTTTGTTTATTCGGGTTTTAGTCTCTGATTGCTTGCTTATCTGAGATTGCTATTAGTGTCGTATTCAGCATATTCGCTATTTTTTTTTTCGTTTTTATGAATTTTTGATGTTGAGGACAGTCATCTTTCCTCATGAATGCAAGCACACACACACATACAGTATATATATATATATATATATATATATATATATATATATATATATATATATATATATATATATATATGTATATATATATATATGTATATATATATATATATATATATATATATATATATATATATATATATATATATATATATATATATGTATATGTATATATATATATATATATATATATATATATATATATATATATATATATATATATATATATATATATATATATATATATATATATATTATATATATATATATATATATATATATATATATATATATATATATATATATATATATATATATATATATATATACATACACATACACATATACCGTACATAAAGGCTATATATCTCATTGTGTCGTATCATTTATCTGTATTTTGAAGAAGGGTATGAATTTTGTATTTATCACATAAAAATTCTGTACAAGAGATGTATATCATAGATCAGTCAAACATTTTTGGGAGGGGTTATTTGTTCTATATCAACCATTTAAAGAATTTTTGCTTTGTAAATTTCATGTCGGTCAGCCAACCATATCTGTTGCAGACAGCAGTTTTCAAACCAAACGCTTAATCTATTTGATATAAGATGTTCCTTTCATATCAATTAATAAACCATTTTTCAAACAAATTGTATGTTTTTATATCCGTCAGTTGTTCAATTTTAATGCCATCAAACTATTGACAAACGTTGTAAATTCCCATCGTTGAAACACCCACCTTTGATAACGTGTGGTCGCATATCACTTTCTCGACCAATTAGATACACGATGCACAGTATGTTCTGTAAAAATCAGTCCAACAGTTTGTTATAGTTACATATCACTCACTCAACTCACCCAGTCAGGGACACTGTAAGTTTTATATAAATCAGTCAACCAGCTCCACACAACCTGCACTTTAAAACATAAAACCAATATATATCAATTTACTCAATTCAATATTGATGCCATGGGTAGAAATATTCTACAACGATTCATTAACAAAGGAAAGGCAGTTAGAACGATGTTTTAACTATGAAAAAATAATTAACTGGATAATTTAATGCTATAAACTTGCGCCAAAAAACCACGGAAATAACTCCAGATTTATATTTGTTAAAACAATTAATTGTTGATTGACACCTATTATGAAATGAAACAAAAATTTCTCATGCAATAAAATCGGAAAACAAACCAAAGCAAAAGCTTATACTCTTAAACTGTATGTCAGAAAAGTCTGGAAGTTTTGGAGAATATCATCAAATAGAATTGTTTCCCTTTTCGTCTGTATCTCACATTTGTATATCTATTCTGTGTAGTTGGCATTCAGCAGTGGTAAGCACCTGGACGAGTGGCCAATATTGAATACCAAACAGTGACATTCAGCGAAATTAATCTGCAATGGACGAGGCCACAAAGAAAAGGCAAACGCCGTTCACGTTATCTTCTGTGGAAACTTGAGAGTCGTACAAGGTATCTCACAGAAAAATTCAATGATCAGAATATTCTCAACGCACCTTAGGAACCACCTGTGAGTGGAAACATCTCACAGGGAGACCCTGCAAGCCAAGGGAGTCAGTGAGATTTTCTACATCAAAGAACCCCCCGATATGCTCGCGCTGACCTGCATATTGGTATGATAGAGGGGTGTAGCGACCGAAGGAAATGCATTTTTGAAGGGAGAGGACGACAAATATCATGAAAGAAAGAAATGGCACGTGAGAGGGAAGATAGAGCTTAGGTTATCACACGACGGAGGGGAAGAGTAATCCTATTTTTGAAAAGAAATTCCCTGGAGGTCGTCGTCTAGTAATGTGGGGTCTTGCTTTTTCTTTTTTGATGTTTTTAAAATAAGTTTTCACTATTTTTCAACCGTCATTCTGTCTGCGTGTCTGTCAGTTCAATACACGCATAGCTAGTAATGTTTATAATATTTTTTCACTCACACACAAACTCACACGTGTTTTGTGATAAATTTCATGCTTATTACGCGTTAAATCTCGTGATATTTATGTATATACACAACAGGCACGCACAAACAAACAAACACGCAATCACACACACACACACACACACACACACATATATATATATATATATATATATATATATATATATATATATATATATATATATATATATATATATATATATATGTATAATGTATATATACGTATATATATTATTACAATTTACAAGAAGTCGCTGCACAGCGCGCTTCCCCTCCCTCCTAATTTCCCCTTTGTTTATTGAGAGTAGAGTCGTCGCTGCACGGCCGGTCCTAGTTGACCTAGATATCAGAACAAATTTATCAACATTTCTTTATCTGGAACAGACTTTGAGATGGCACGGGTTAAAAAGGCAAAGATATGAGGCGGGGTGCCGCTCCCTTAAGCAGCTTAGCCCACCTAAGCTGCTTAAAACAACCTTCTAAAGGCAGATTAAGCTGCTGAATTGTCTTTCTGTTCGCAGGAAACCTGGGAAGAGGAAACCCGATGGCTGAACACCTTGCAAATGACACATCGTTTGCACACGGCCCCAGTTATCGGCAGAAGTTTGCACGCGGTCACGACACTCGGCCGAGGTCTTAAAAAGAGAATGTCGGGAGACATCTCAGATTGTTGTGTGGGCACTAGCAGTAGAAGTACGGCAGCAGTCGTAGTCGTAGGGGAGGCTGTTAGCCATACATGCGGGCGAGTGATACATTTGCTGAGAGACCTTCATTCCCCCCTTTCTGACTCCAGACCACAGTCATCCTCGAGTGCATCGCCATACATGTGATCGTCCCTCGTCATCCTTCACCAGAAACCTGATTCCCCTAAGGTAAAGTGCGAGTAAAGACTTTTCAGTCACGACAGTTTGCCCTTTAGAAAGTTATTGGGGTGCCAGTATTTCACCTCTGTCCTTGTGCCATTTTATCCAGTGCCATTTCCAGTGTCCTGTGTTCAAGTGTAAAGTGGTCATTTATTCCCCGAGTTCTTGGCACCCTCAGTGCAGACTCGAGTCATATTCTGTGTTAATCTCCTTTACTGGCGTGTAATGTGTAAATCTCTCTTGCAGAGGGACTTATTCGCAGTGGACTCATCTTGGACTGTGTCTTGCCCTTCCTCAAGACTCCAGTAAAAGGATCTTCAGGCGTTGCAAGCCCTTTAACAATTTACTTACCCATTTTCCCTTCTAATGCTTTCTTTTGTAAATATAATTCCTTAATTTATCCCAAGTCTTTATGTAACATTTCCTTATGTAGTAGAGCCTTCAGCTCCTAAAATCATCCCTTGTTCTTTTTTTTTACGATTTCCCTTTACGCAAGTCAGAACTCCAAGGCCAATTAAATAAAGTTCCGTTGCCGGCCTGTGAAAATACCATAAACCCAGGAAATTCGTAAAAATATGTATATATATATATATATATATATATATATATATATATATATATATATATATATATAATCATACAGAAACGTGATGTACATGTGCAGATGCACCATAGAGAAAATAAAACGCTATTTGTAAATCCTGAGTGGTTTCGCCTTTATATCCAAGACATCTTTCAGAGGACTGATACATGATGGTAGAAATTGATAATGAGTGGTAGAATTTTATAATGTATATACTAGAGGAACAGGATAAACGAACATACAAACGGTTAGAAACCAAATAGTCAGTACTCAGTTTACAGATCTCTTTAATTACGAGGGTGGCCTCCACCCAGTGTTTAATTTTTGTGGAACTTCAGCATATACATATGTATATATATATATATATATATATATATATATATATATATATATATATATATATATATATATATATATATATATCAAAAAGCTCATAGGTCACAGATATTTATGAATTACAATACACAGTAGATTTTTTATTAATAAGTGTGGCTAAAGGCATTGGGAAGAACCTTGAGAGGATGTTTAGCTGGTGTCTGGCACTCATCCTGATTAGGAAAGCTGTGTGCATATCAGGTGCATCAGATATTCTTGAGACATGAGAACATCCCTACCTAGCGACAAGACTTTGTGAGTTTGTTTGTCGAAAATGTCCAGGTTCCAGAGAGTTTGTTCATATGTGCGTTTTTTTTTTTTGGGAAGAGCCCTAGGGTGTGAAGGGACTAGTTATCAAACAAATTGTCATTCGAAGATCAACACCAAATATTAATAGAACCCTTCGGTGAAGGCTCTGTGGTTCGAGACCTGTCGATTAAGATTGTGAACATTGCTGTTTGGAGGTAGGAAACATTTTAGATTTCCCAAACAGTAGATTGTTCTTTTCATTTAACATATATCTCACTTGAATTTGGCATTTTTGACATTGTGTGTACTTTATAAGTAACATGGGAAGAACTCCCAAATCTTTATTTTTATACATTTGTTTAACAAGAGTTTTATTTGACTTCTACAGATGTTTCGCTGAGGAAGAGCTTAAGATGTACTCATTGGGAATGTACTGGACTTCGACTTATTTTGACCTACTGTGGGGAAATTATCTAGAGAGAATAATTAGTTAAATATGGTGGACCTTAACATGTTTGATCATTTGGTGAACATCAGTATTCCATTTTATTTCATCTCTTTCTTCTTGCAATCCAGTTATGTTAAATTATTGTCAAATAAATTATTTTGGGTAATGCTTGTTTCGCTGTAGACCTGTGATAGAGAGAGAGAGAGAGAGAGAGAGAGAGAGAGAGAGAGAGAGAGAGAGAGAGAGAGAGAGAGAGAGAGAGAGAGAATGCGTGTGTGTATGTACAGATGTATGAAGCCAGTAGCCACTTTGGTGCGGCCACTATCAAGCTACCAATAGATGGGACTTCTTGACTGTAGCAAAGGTAATCAATGGGATTTCTCTACTTTCGGTAACACACACACACACACACACATATATATATATATATATATATATATATATATATATATATATATATATACATATATATATATATATATATATATATATATATATATATATATATATATATATATATATATATATATATATATATATATATATATATATATATATATATATATATATATATATATATATATATATATATATATATATATATATATATATATATATATATATAATTATATATATATATATAGTACATATATATATATATATATATATATATATATATATATATATATATATATATATATATATATATATATATATATATATATATTTTGGTAACATATAAATAGTCTCTTTTTCGTAGTACATCAGCACATATATATATATATATATATATATATATATATATATATATATATATATATATATATATATATATATATATATATATATATCTACAGATAGATAGATAGTCTCATTGTTTGTGGCACATCAGCATATATATATATATATATATATATATATATATATATATATATATATATATATATATATATATATATATATATATATATATATATATATATATATATCTCACCAGGAAGCATAGGGAAAGGCGTCGTACTCAGGTACATTTATTTTGCCAACGTTTCACGATTCATAATCGCATCCTCAAGGCTATAATAAAGATACAAACGAACTTAAAACCAAGCACTGCATAATCCATTAAAATTACGCAATATTTAATCAAATTTAATGAACATCAGCATGTAGAAAGCTTGAAAATAATTTATGAACATCTTAAAACAGGAAATTATACTAAACATTAAAAATATGTACAAAATATCTATAAGATTCTAAAAACAGTAAAAAATATTTAAAAATATTTAAAACATTTAAAACACTAAAAAATTTATGGCTATTCTGTACCTTATCCTCGCAAAAGGACGGGCAGTGACTGAAAAGTTTCGTAAAAACAAACAACGCACCTTAGGCAATAAACAACTGTACAGAGGAGGATTGCATATTTAAAGACGGAACTATCTTTTTATCATAATGGACTCCAAGATTGTTAGGTCGTTTTCATTATGTACTTGACCTATAATTGCAAAAGTCCTTATCTTCAATGTATGCTTTGCATGACCTAGAATGGTTCCTAATATTTGACTGATCGATTTGATAATCTACTGCCCGTTCTAAAACTTACGCCCCTGTGGAATCTATTCTCACCTTGGTAGCCTCTTCGTACAACCCACATAAGTCCGTGATCATCTCGGGCACGTATATTATAAATAACATTAGATTTTAGAAGAGGACTAAGGCGGTCTTTCATTCTGAACAGGGATCCGATCGTTAATGGATTTTTTTGGAACTATTTTTAGGTTTAGGGCCGGGAATTCTTTTGAGATTATCGTCAGGAACTTTTTCCTGAAAAGGTCGTCATGTAAAAGGAAGCTGGCAAACATTTTCAATTTTGGTGCTGTCGAAACTGATGGTACCTCCATGAACCTAGCATTTAGCATTTTTCCTTAGCATTTTAAACAATAGTTTGTCTGAAAGCAGTTATTTTTAAGATACTGGGAAAGAAAGTTAATTTCCTCATTAAAGTAAACCAATTAGAGGTATGGGAGAAGGCCTGTGGAGGAGAGTTGAGATAGTGTTGAGTTTAAAACTGTAAAAACAAGAACTATAAAAATTGATACCTAACCCAGTAAAGTCTTTTTCTAAAACCCCAGTGTAGAAGCCTTGTTCATTCCTGAACTGGGGTTTTTAGAAAAGACTTTTACTGCTTAGTATCAATTTTATAGTTCTTGTTTTTACAGTTTTAAACTCAACACTATCTCAACTCTCCTCCACAGGGCCTTCCTGGTCTAATTGGTTTACTTTTAATGAGGAAATTAACTTTCTTTCCAGTATCTTAAAAATAACTGCTTTCCAGACAAACTATTGTTTAAAATGCTAAGGAAAATGCTAAATGCTAGGTTCATGGAGGTACCATCAGTTTCTGACAGCACCAAAATTGAAAATGTTTGCCAGCTTCCCTTTACATGACGACCTTTTCAGGAAAAAGTTCCTGACAATAATTCAAAAGAATTCCCGGCCCTAAACCTAAAATAGTTCCAAAAATCCATTAACGATCGGGATCCCCTGTCTCAGAATGAAAGACCGCCTTAGTCCTCTTCTAAAATCTAATGTTATTTATAATATACGTGCCTGAGATGTGATCACGGGACTTATGGGTTGTACGAAGAGGCTACTCAAGGTGAGAATAGATTCACAGGGGCGTAAGTTTTAGAACGGGTAGATTATCAAATCCTGATCATATCAAATATTAGGAACCATTCTAGGTCATGCAAAGCATACATTGAAGATAAGGACTTTGCAAATTATAGGTCAAGTACATAATGAAAAAACGACCTAACAATCTTGAGTCCCTTATGATAAAAAAGATAGTTCCGTCTTTAACATGCAATCCTCCTCTGTACAGTTGTTTATTGCCTAAGGTGCGTTGTTTGTTTTTACGAAACTCTTTCAGTCACTGCCCGTCCTTTTGCGAGGATAAGGTACAGAAATAGCCATAAATTTTTTTAGTGTTTTAAATGTTTTAAATATTTTTAAATATTTTTACTGTTTTTAGAATCTTATAGATATTTTGTACATATTTTTAATGTTTAGTATAATTTCCTGTTTTAAGATGTTCATAAATTATTTTCAAGCTTATATGCTGATGTTCATTAAATTTGATTAAATATTGCGTAATTTTAATGGATTATGCAGTGCTTGGTTTTAAGTTCGTTTGTATCTTTATTATAGCCTTGAGGATGCGATTATGAATCGTGAAACGTTGGCAAAATAAATGTACCTGAGTACGACGCCTTTCCTATGCTTCCCTGGTGAGATGTACCTAGAGCTGCAGCTCCGTCTTCTAAGGATATATATATATATATATATATATATATATATATATATATATATATATATATATATATATATATATATATATATATATATATATATATATATATATATGTGTGTGTGTGTGTGTATGTCTGTAGACACGAGTGTGGGAATTTATAGGACTACTTTTGTTATTATTTATATATGGTTCTAGCCCTTTGCACAAGCCATCACTTCTTTACAGCAAACGAGCTAACAGACAAACTACCATTTATCTTAGGGGCTTCAAAATCACTGTGCATTTCTCATTTTTGTTTTAGGATACCTCTTCTATCCTAAAAATATGAGTAAACCACCTGAAACCGTTGTTTTACACAACCAATTTCAATAAGCCGTCGGTCCTACAACGGCTCCCCACCGATGCAGCGTCCGATAAAACCGTTCAGTTTTCTGAACCATAACATACAAGCTGTCGAAGCCTCAATACGGCAGAACAGAAGGATTGTGGAAGAAGGGGGGCCGTTGGTATAAGCTTGCCAATGGCAAAGGATTGGTTCTGGTTTTGGAGGTGGGGGCGGTAAAAGGGTTAGTATAGGCACTGGGGAGTAAAATCCCGACTGGCTAACAGCATGAAGGTAAAAGGAATGCTCCGCCATGTGTTAAGGGATCAGAGGCCGTGCGTCTATAAAGGAAACAAGGAGTCATCTTTTTTGTTCTAGAACTGATTTCGGGGTTCCCGCAGCCTCTTTTTTTTTAATAAAATTATTTTTATTTTTTGTGCTACGATCCTTTTGATCGTAACAGGTACAAATTCGAATTTATGAACCTTAATACCGCAGAGAAACTCCATCTCAAGTGCTGAACAGACACTTAGAAATTTACTTTGGACGTAAATGTAGAGGTCAGAGTGAAGCACATGTATTTTCGTATGTATGTGTGTGTATATATATATATATATATATATATATATATATATATATATATATATATATATATATATATATATATATATATATATATATATATATATATATATATATATATATATATATATATATATATATATATATATATATATATATAATATGTATATATATAATATATATGTTATATATATTATTATTATATATATAAATATATACATGTATATACATAGTATGTATATGTATGCATGTATGTATGTATGTATACAAAGAGACTTGTCAAGCATAGGTTTAACATTGGAAATGCTATGTACTTATACTTTACAAAATGGCGTAAACGCTGCAAGATTCCTCATACAGATAAACATTCCCAAAGGCCCTGCAGTTTTGTATTGCAGGACTAGTTTTGCCAGTTACGGACTTCACAGCAGGACATGTGCCCGATAGCCATTAAATAATCTAAATCAAGCTGATTTCTATTAAATGAAGAATATTTTCGATACTTTTCCAGTGAAAGGTTACGGTCTTCAAATAATTTGGGTCAAAAAGTCAAAGGTCATGCCAGAGAAAAGAGCTGAAGTCAAAGCAGTTTTCTCTTGATTTATTTTAGCAATGTGCATTTTGCCTTTACATAAAACCGCACAAGAGCATTAACAATAATTCAATTCTTTTATGAAATTCGCTTTCACAAGATGTAAAATTTTGAACTGAAAATGTCAGATGAAATCAAGTATTTTGATTACTGAACATGACATTACATATTATTTAAGTGTGCGTAGAATATGGTTATAAGGCTGGTAATTTTCATTCAACATATTCCTTGCTTGAAACTGGAGATTTTATATATATATATATATATATATATATATATATATATATATATATATATATATATATATATAGATATATATATATATATATATATATATATATATATATATATATATATATATATATATATATATATATATATATATATGTATATGTGTGTATATATATATATATATATATATGTATATATATATATATATATATATATATATATTATATACTTATATATATATATATATATATATATATATATATATATATATATATATATATATATATATGTATGTATGTATGTATATATGTATGTAAGTATGTATATATATACATATGTATATACTGTAAAAGATATATATGTATATATACACATACATATACATAAAAATGTAATAAAAAATCTCATAGTTGCCCTCATTACAAATCACTGGCTAGAAGAATCCCAGCAAGTAGATCCTATGGATCTGTACTTGTCACTCCACTGTTATGAAGAGGACAGATAATTGCTGTCAGAGAGAGCGCCACCTAGAGTGCTCTTCAAGCGTTCGTGCAGGGAGCGTTCCAACAGTGCATAAAAGGAAAAAGAATTAGTCTCCAATAATTAGATACTGGTACGACAATCCACTGAACGGAATTCAGACATAAATTTTATGTAATGTACTTGTTAGGTGTCTCCAATTTATAAGTTGGAATATTCTCTGAAATTTTATATAACATTATTTTCTTTTTACTCTGACCTAAGAGTTTTTATTATTAATGGTTCATACATGCATCGGCCTGTGCACCCGTGAACAATCGCAGGATGCTGTAAGACCCTGCTGAAGGAAACACGTTATCTAGTGAAAGATATTGATGACTGAATGTATAATTTCTATGGTCGCATTGAGTATAATCCAACCATCAGAAATGTGATCAGATGAAAACATGAAAAAAGTGACAGTCTGATAGTTAATCATTCTTGAATGAAGAAGAAAGGTTAATACCGATTTATACAATTGCTTGTAACGTCCCTAACAATGATATAAACTACCCAAGGCATTTCTGAAATCTACATCAGATATTATCAGTAAGGTGCAAGTAACGATTGGTCAAAGTGAGGCCCAAAACCCATTGCATTAAGAAGATAAAATATATATAAAGTATGTATATATATATATATATATATATATATATATATATATATATATATATATATATATATATATATATATATATATATATATATATATATATATATATATATATATACATATGAATGTATATGTATATATATTTATATATATGTATATATACATATAAATGTATATGTATATATATTTATATATATATATATATATATATATATATATATATATATATATATATATATACATTCGTTACCGGGGTCTAAGCGATGTCAGGCAGGGCAGCCGATCGAGGCTACGGCCTACCCCACCGCCAAATCAAAGTCCTTCAAAAGAAGGTGTCGTGCTTACCCGTATAAAAATGGGAAATAAGCACATTAAAACGAAGAATTAAAATTAATATATATATATATATATATATATATATATATATATATATATATATATATATATATATATATATATAGGTATATTAAACAATAAATCTAAAACACAATCGTAGCCGTTTCACTGTCGTTTTTAATTTATTTATTTCCTGGAAGTGTCAAAAGAACTGACAATGCACATTCATATGAACATAAATTTATGGTTATTTTTTATTACTTTCCGATCTCCTTTTATTAGCGTCATATCAGAATGACAGAATAAGCCAATGAAAAGAATTTTATTGATGTCCTGTTACCTGAAGCAAAACATTTTCGACACGCTCTGATTTACAACTGTATAAAAATGATGTAGTACTCAAGCAATATACATTTACTTATGTATTTTCTAATTATTTAATTTTTGTATTTACTTATTTATCTATTTATTTGTTTATTTATTCAGTTATTTATTTATTGTTTCTCTATTTATTTATTTATTTATATATATATATACTTATCCACTATCTATTCACTATGATTTGCCATTGCTATGATTCTGCAATCTTATTCATTGTTACAGGCTATTAATTGTGAATATTCAGTTTAACGATACTTATTGTAATTTATTGCAGACCTCAGCGCTACTAATTGTTACTGTACTTGCTACGCTTATATATATATATATATATATATATATATATATATATATATATATATGTGTGTGTGTGTGTGTATTATATATATATATATATATATATATATATATATATATATATATATATATATATATATATATATATATATATATATATATATATATATATATATATATATATATATATATATATATATATACAATTCATATATCATCATCGCCGATTATGTCTTCCTTTTGCTGTCGTGAGGACGGTAACAAAAAGCTGTTCAATATACCTGTTTAAGAGAGAGAGAGAGAGAGAGAGAGAGAGAGAGAGAGAGAGAGAGAGAGAGAGAGAGAGAGAGAGAACCACACAGTACAACACATATGCACAGAGGTAAACAGATAGACAAATGGAGAGAGAGAGAGAGAGAGAGAGAGAGAGAGAGAGAGAGAGAGAGAGAGAGAGAGAGAGAGAGAGAGAGACACTTTCATAACTACAACACATATGCACAGAGATAAACAGATAGACAAAATGGAGAGAGAGAGAGAGAGAGAGAGAGAGAGAGAGAGAGAGAGAGAGAGAGAGAGAGAGAGACTCTTCATTCCTGCCCGATGGCAAACCTGTTCTATGAACTTTACCCTCGACTCATTACCCATAAGAAGTGTAAATAAGTACCTGGATGAGTTTTATTTACTCTCCCTAAAAAGTTAAGGTAAACACGAAAAGGGCAGCTTGTTAAATAGGCGTAGTTTGCAATTACAATAGTCTATGATCTCTTACGTAAATGTATCATAAATTCAGAGTCTACAATTGGGGTCAAACAGCTAGCGCTTTAGAGGTATTTTGAAACAAGAAGGAAAACTAAAAAATAAACTTTTCTTTTTAATTCTCTTTAATAATTTTTAATATAACAAACGTTCACTCTCTTCCCCCATTTAATAAACTGTTTTCCTTTTAAATGTATGGAAAGTTTTAATCTTTTTTTTACATGTTTTGCCTGTGGGTGCAAAGCGGTAATTGCTATTTCCATCCACTTGTTCTTTCATACTTCCTATTCACAGGAGTAATTTATGAATTCTTTAATGCATCTGGGACTTTGGAGCTGGAATTTATTTCATTTTTTTTTTTTTTTGGTGAGGCGATTGAAACTTGCTAAGTACAACACGAATCGTTTAAAATGCATAAACTACGCCATAAGAAGTCAGGAAAATTCATGGTTCACGTCCATAACCAACATCAATAAAAAATCACGAAGAAGTTACGAGACAATTTACAGGGGAGCATTTTAATCTTATCTTTCCTTAATCCAACCTAACCTAAGGTGCCTGTCTCACCTGAGCTAAGAGCTTTGCCCCTTGGAGCCACCCTTTAAACTAACTACAGTTTTGTGAAGTAGCTAGTAAAAAAAAAAAAATACAGGGGGCGACTCAGTCATATATTTTCTAAAGTAACCTAACCGAACTAATAGATAAAACAAATAGGATTTTATTGTTAATAAAACTTCAAAATAATGGTTGAAATATACTTTACATTAAGCACAGGCTTTTGAAAGGAATTCACATAAAATAAAGAAAAATAGCTACACATAATAACTAAGATTGGTTATAAAGAACGTTAAGTCAGCGAATAAAGGATAAGAGAGAGAGAGAGAGAGAGAGAGAGAGAGAGAGAGAGAGAGAGAGAGAGAGAGAGAGAGAGAGATCAAAAACCATATCTCACCCTCACCCTACAGCAGTGCACTTCTATGAACTTACCCCAGAATTGATAACAAGGGCGGAATTTTATTTACTTCCCAATTAACATGTACGATGTAAGACTTGACCTTTAAACGTTGTGTAAACAGAAAATGGACCGTTGCTAAATAAAGTACCTCCCAGATATAACGGGTCAATGATCTCCTCTGTAAATAAATCGTAAATCTGAGAAAATTGTTTGCAGTCAGAGGGGATGTGAAATGAAGAATTTACTGATGGGGATCTTCGTGTTGTGAGTGAAAGTTTCTACTGAATAAACAAGATGTGTAAATAAACATTTTTCCGCGTATATTTAAGCTTATCTTTTTTTTTTTTTTTGCAATAGCCATCTACATTATTTACTTTGGGTGTCTGGGAAAAATTCTTCAAATGTTAATGATAATCTTTTTCTTCAATTGCCATTAAACGACTTTTTATTTTCCTTTCAAGGTTCGTTACACTAAGGAAAATTACAATATACTATAAAATGATTGTATAAAATAAGGGATTTCAGGAAAAGAAAATGACATGTTCCACGTGATACGTCAAAAAAAAAAAAAAAAACTAAGTAGCGAATGGTGTGGACACAAAAATGATTTACGAAATGTAGGTTGCCAAGCCAAGCAATGGGAAAGTTTCGTCCATTCAGCGCTTAAGACTGAAGAGAGGAAGTTGGAGTGGTTGCACAATAAGATAAAGAAATCCAGAAAATAAAGGGGATGAAGTACAAAGATCCAAAGATAGAAGTGGGAGAAAAATCCCACAGCAGCACTGAGGAATAATAGTTGGAGGGGTTGAACGGCAAGACTGAAGAAAGGAAGCGGAATGGAGGTAAATTAAAAGGCTAAGAAGAGGACGCAGCTAGGGGATGAAGGGGCTCTACAAACGCCTTTAATGATGCTTGCAGTGCATCACGTGAGATGCACTGACGGCATTACCTTCCTACGGAGTGTTGACAAAAACGGAATGGACGAAACCAACATTATGCAGTTGAAATATCTTTATACATCTTCATTTGCATACATGAACAGGAATAACAAGAATTGCAGATATGCAAATTACACAAAGGAAAAACGGGAAGCAACAAAAGAAAACCATTTTACCACAATACTAACAATAATGAAGACAACGTCCGTGAAAACAATAATTCTCAGCAGAGACCACTAGTTAGCGATTAAATTACCACCTATCAATCAACACACTAGTTCTTCTTCCTAGTGAACATTCTTAAAGCGCAAGATTGTTTCGTTGGTGACAAATCGGCAGCTCCCAGACAATACGAACTAAACCCAAACTTCTTTAGTGTGTTACCGGGGAAAGAAACTCTAAACCCGTTCATCCGTTCTCAATGTATTTTCTTAACGTGCGCACACACACAGTAAGTTCTCCAATATATTCAATATGTTCTAAAAAAAAAAAAAGGCAGAAGCTTGAAGTACATATAAAAATCTTAGCTTTTCTAAAGTGCTGTGATCTAAAAATGTTGGACTCGTAGTAGAATACAGTAACAGACTCTCAAAATAAATAATAAAATTTGACAAAGTTCTTCATGCAAAAATGGAAACGAGAAGAAACAGAAAAGGTAAACAAATAAAGCAGAAGGTAAAAATTGAAAACAAGCAAGGGGGAGAGAGAGAGAGAGAGAGAGAGAGAGAGAGAGAGAGAGAGAGAGAGAGAGAGAGAGAGAAAGCGCGGCATGTAAAGAGGGATTACCCAGTCTGGCATAGTTCACTGATATGAGAACCAATTTGCATTACTTCCATAAGAAAGCGAGTGTAACTGACAACCTCAAACCACCCCCTCCCCTTTCCCCCCCCTTCCCCCCAACCATAAGCCCTAAATGCCTTAGGTATATCTCGCTTAATCTCCTATAAATGATGCAGGATCAACTATTACTCTCCTGCCATAACAAATGAATTCGTAGGACAGGACTTTAATCACCTCTTTTTGTGATGTTGATTAGTTTTTATTTATGGCTCTTTCCTTTTGAACAATTACAGATGGTGACTAATTCTGACGATTTACCGTTGCAGAGCCTTCAATCTATATATATATATATATATATATATATATATATATATATATATATATATATATACTATATATATATATATATATATATATATATATATATATATATATATATATACTTCTTTATACTTCTTTCCACATGCCTATTTCTTCTTAGGGATGAGGTTGCTGGCTCCACACCCTTTCTGTCAGCTGAGGCAGATGTTGGTTTTTACTTACAGGTGGGTGGACTATTGGGTAAACACAATGCCAGTTAGCCGTAGGGCCCATTTCTGCTGAATACATGTTATATGTATGTATATATATTATGTGTGTATGTATGTGTGTATATATATATATATATATATATATATATATATATATATATATATATATATATATATATATATATATATATATATATATATATATATATATATTTCCTTTAGCTTAACAGAGAGTGGAAGAAAAAGACAATACACAATATACAAACAGATAGTATTACCTAACAATAGGTACTGACAATAATACACTTCCCGGGGACTGAGATTGTTTCAGCCTTAGACGATTGAAATACCAAGCCTATGCTTATACAATCAACCACATAAAGAGATGAACCCCATAAATAACTGAGTGCACTTGGAAACAAAGGTGGCACCACTGCACCCATCACTATGTGGTAACCCGCTTCCAACCCCACCAGTGGAGGTATTTAATCCTTTTCTTTTATAAGCTTGAGTACACGTACACATTATAAGCAGGCAATATCGCCTCAAAAAGACCGTGACAACAACAATTGCTGCTTAAAATATAAACATGACCTGGGGCCCACCGCAGGAAGATTTAATGCGACCATCCACGAACTGCGGGACAGAGACGAATTGAATCCTTTGTTATGGGGTGCTGTAATGGCCGCTGTGATTCGCAGTGTCGAGGCGCTCCCGTTTCTTCTCCTTTTCCCAGATCTAGCTGCGACCACAGCAGTCCAGTAACGACTCGGTATATAATGTAGCCTACTATTTTGGTCGACAAAGGCACATTGGATTTCAGGAGAGGATCCCATATATCCCCCTCCCCCTCGCGTACCGTACTTCGATAATTAAACACTGGTCACACAGTTTGTGAGCTGTGTGCTTACGATTGCAACAGATGTGATTCTCAACA
>NC_089782.1:49553889-49613889 GCF_040412425.1 Macrobrachium rosenbergii | reverse complement strand
CATTTTTTCCCCTGGTTCCAGATTTTTTAATCGTTCTCTTGTTTTTTGGAGAAAGGATGAAGATAGGCTGTCTTAGTTATCCTTTTCCCTGATTTTGTTGGCCCTGAGTTAAATAATTATGCAAATGAGGATGGAGGTTCAAAAACTCATATGCTGAGATCAAAAGTGTTTGGAGCAATAGACAGAGCCTTATGTTCTGCAGATGGTTTATTTAATTATATTTTGTTTCAACTTTAAAGACACGCGTTCAAATGAATCTCTTCCCCTCTATTTAAAGAAATATATTAAGAAACTGTCGAAATAGATGTTACTGTTGATTTATTTTACAGTAATACTATATACATACATAAATTCATTTTCAATATTTATCTCCCCAAAATAGTATTCCTATATATATATATATATATATATATATATAATCTCCTAAAACTATATCAGGTAATAACTCTTCGTCTAAATATATTCGGGACTAAATATATAATATAATATATATAATATATTTTTATTTCTTTATATATATATATGTATGTATGATATTGTGTACATGTACTTTTATAAATATACATACCCTCTTGATAGGTTGACCATAGAATTTAATGCCAAATTTAGTTTAATGTTTTCAAAAACTGGGAACAATAGCTCATTCAGCGCTGTAATCAAATTGACAGTTTTAAGAAAGTTCCCTGAAAAGGTGCAACAGGAGGAAAATCTTGTAGTTGCACTGTGATCAATTGTTAGACAGGGTTGAGGAAAGCAGGATTGGAAGAAAGATAATATGAAAGAACGGGGCCAGGCATGCATTTTATTAAAACAGAACTTTAAGTATGCATGTCTACAGTGCATTGCATGAGGTGCATCGACAGCACTACTGGTACGTCTAACAGGAATTATATAAAATATATACACACAATTTTAGATACACACACACACATGTTTTAACAGATACATATATATATATATATATATATATATATATATATATATATATATATATATGTGTGTACATATATATATATATATACATTATATATATATATATATATATATATATATATATATATATATATATATATTATTTCATATATATATATTCCATATAAATATTTCCATGTGTGTGTTTTTAATGTTGTTTGGAGAAAAGAAGAAGGCATATGGTGAGATTTTTTTAAAAACTTAGAAATTACCAAATGCAGACTACATTCCTCTTGAAAAGCTTAAAAATACTTAATGCTACAAAAATAATAAACAGTATAAATTCTAACGTTATGGACGGATTGTAAATACAAATGGCAAGAGTTGTTTTTTTTGTCGACAGAATAATTGTCCATTCATTTGCAATGAAACGAAAGTGAATGATATAAGACTATAAAATCATATGTTATTTACCTTGATTCCATTTCCTCGGCCATTAGACGGTAGCAAAATAAGTATAAATCATTACAACTCACACCATTGGTTTCTCGGTCCTCGTCGTAACCAGTTTAAGTTCTAAAGAGACTCTCGTCTTATATCTTGCTACTGCCTATATGATGCTAGTTGTGAGAGAAACTCCTTCCTGTTTCATAAAGAATAAGTTACCTTCAAAGCAGCGAATTTATTTTTTTTTTTGTTTTTGTTTTTGTTTTATGCGCTCTGGTCTGGGAGGGAACTCAACCTAATGCCTTTGGTATTAGAGCCCATTTTAGAAATCTTGAACTTCCATGTAATATATACACGCACTCACATAAAAGTAATTAATGTTTATTAATACACTCCAACTGGAGCCATTTTTCGCCCCGCTAATTCTCGTTTCTTAATTACTCTCAAAAACTCATTTGCTAATTACACTCAAAGCAGATTTATGACAACAGTAAAATCAGCAGAGTTTTCGCCTTTTTATAACAAGTGCAATTCATGACGACCACCTCCAGGTTAATTTTCGCTCATTCACTGAGGATTTAGTTTTTGTTACCTAGAACCGAATTATGCTACTCGGGAATATGCAGCAAAAACGACTGCCATGAACGACCGTTATTTTGATACATAAATCACAGCGAATTGCTGGAATGGACTTGATAAGAAATTCATGCGCAAACGTCCACATTTTGTTCGCGAATTATAATGGAATGTTCCAACTTTTTCTTTAAATATGAGCTGGGTAAGCATCGATTTCTTCGATGTAAATACGGAGAAGGCCAGGCTTAGGAGCCCTTCAAGCTGTGACAGCCTTCTTTCTTCTAAAACTTTCCCATTATTAAGAGGGAGTTTTTTGCTTCTTTCTGTGCTAATTACCAATTTTCACCCTTTCCCATACATATCTGCTTTTATTTGATTAGTAAAGTGCATTCATTTGGACTTTTGTTCCTTGGCTTCTGCATTAAAGAAAAAAAGATCAGGTAAATAGGAAGAGACATACATATATACACGTTCCATATTTCTCGTTTCTGTTATACTCTCAAAACTCATACACATGTATACATACATATATAAAATCAGCAGAGCTTTCAGTCGAGAAACATGCCAAGCTCCATCCTGGGTCAAAGCATTTTCTAATTTAATTTATTATATTTTAAAAATGGCACTTGGCATGTTTCTCGACTGAAAAGCTCATTATATTTGTACATAAACATGTGTGCTATATGGACTGTATAAATTTATTTACCTGATCTTTTTTTCTTTTATGCAGAATTATAATGAAAAAAGTTCCAAATTTTCTTTAAATATATATATATATATATATATATATATGTAAATACGGATATATATATATATATATATATATATATGCATACAGAATATATTTTATATAAATATTACATATATACTGTATATAGACTTCTATTCTATATATATATATATATATATATATATATATATATATATATATATATTTGATATATATATATATACAGGACTATTGTTTTTATATATATATTACAAAAGATATATATTGTATATATATATATATATATATATATATATACATATATATATATATATATATATATATATATATATATCAAAGAACAAAAGTAGGCGGTGGCCAGTGGTATACATTAGCTCTACTGGACCATGAATATATATTCTCTTGTGGCTACATTTCTTTATTTCACTGTAACGTTTCGTCCGTAAAAAGTTTATTACATCATCAGGGGAATCTGTTAAATAATTAAAATTACTAAAAATTGCTTCTTAAAATCAATAAAATATAAAATACTTCACAGTTAAAATATAAGATAAAAAAAAAAAAAAAAAAAAAAAAGGACATAAATAGTCAAAATCAAAGACCGCTAACCAACCTTATACCAAGATGGCAGAAGACAGAATGCATAAACGAAAAAACCTGAGTTCGACAGACCTCTTGACTGGGCTGTATGAGTTAACTTTTCTTATGCATTCTCTCTTGTCTGCCTTTTGGTTAAGCGTCACTTAGTAGTCCTGATTTTGCGTCTATGTCCTGGTTTTTTTTTTTGTTTTTCGACTTTTTATATCTTATATTTTAACTTCGTAAGTATTTTAAAATTTTATTGATTTTAAGAGCAATTTTAAAGTAATTTTATTCATTATTTAACAGATTCTGATGATGTAATAAAGCTTTTTATTACGAAACGTTGGAAATAAAGAATTATATAATTATGTATAGATGAATATATATATCCATATCCACTATATATATATGTATTACTAATATATATATATATATATATATATATATATATATATATATATATATATATATATATATATATATATATATATATATATATATATATATATACTTTTGAGCTCTGATGTAGCAATTCAACTAATATGCCTTGGTTCCTTGAAGAATCTTGCAATAACACTGAAGTTCACCCAAATAAACCTGTACATGAGTATATTAGCAAATAAAAAAAAACTAATGAGAGACATCTCTTCAATAAGGAAATTCATCACCCGATCAAGTTTACAGCTGATGAATATAATCATTACGCAAACGTGAAGCAAATTCCCAATTAAACTAATGAACATCGTAAACAGATTATAGAAAATGTATCACTAATCCTACATGAATTCGAAGCAGCAATCCTAATGGTACAAAAGATTTACTGGCCTCATTAACTACAACTATGTAAATGTAGCGTTTATAGTGTATCCTGAACTTCTCCTTTTCCTAATATTTTTGGTTACGTTCAGTGGAAACCTTGAATTCCAAAAGAGGAAGAGTGATGATGGTCCTCTGCAGACAAATGGACATATGCATGCCCGTATCTAATAGAAAAAAATAGGGTGTGTGTATAGTCCAGAAAAATCACTACGCCATCAACCCTGGTATTCATGGAATCACCTAATTCAAACTGTTTGATTAAGATAAACAGTAGTCTAACGCACATCACAAAATCTCCCCCGGGGTGGTGGTGGGGGGTGGGGGGGGGGCGGGCATTGGGGAAGGGTTACTGCCGTTAGTGCACCTCACTTTCACTATAGGGACGGCACAAGGGTGTGTGCCCAGTACCTTCGGCCCCCAGCTGCGTCCGCTTTTTAGTTTTTACTTTACCTACATTCCCACTTCCTTTTTTCAGCCTTGGCGCCCAACCTCCCCACCTATTACTTCCTGATTCAACTGTGAGGTTTTCTGCCAGTTCCACCTTTAGGTACGTATATTTCATCACCTTTATTTTCCGGATCTCTTTATCTTGTTGTCCAACTACTCCAACTAACCCTTCACTGCCATGCGCGCTGAATAGCCGAAAGTGACCTGGTGCTTGGCTTGACAGCAACACTTCATAAAAATAAACAAATAAACAAACAAAAAACAAACAAACAAACAAACAAACACACGGTTGTAAATTTAGTCATCAACCTACGTAACTGCGAAATTAAAAACATCAAGACGTAAGAAATCTGGTCAAATTCATCAGATTTATGAGATTCAACGGCTACGATAACGTTTTACCTTTTTTTTTATTATATATATATATATATATATATATATATATATATATATATATATATATATATATATATATATATATCTATATCTATATATATATATATATATATATATATATATATATATATATATATATATATATATATGTATGTATGTATGTATATGTATATATATTGATAAATTTTCGATTGACAATCTTCAACCCTGAAGTAGGAAATCAATAAAGACTCAGTTTATCACGGCAAGCTTAGACCATCGTTGGAAAAAGCAGAGTTTAAAGCTTTAGGTAATGGAATGATTTCAAAATATTAGTAATTACTGGAATGTATAACTGTAAAAGAACCAAAGTATTTAGAGGACATACTGTATATCATGAATATGAGATCCTATATTGAAAACAGATAAATCAGATAAGTTGATGCTTATTAGCTAGATGATCTGTTAATGTCATGTTTAGTTAAGTTAAGTATAGTTTAGTTTTACCAGACCACTGAGCTGATTAACAGCTCTCCAAGGGCTGGCCCGAAGGATTAGACTTATTTTACGTGGCTAAGAACCAATTGGTTACTTAGCAACGGGACCTACAGCTTATTGTGGACTCCGAACCACATTATAGCGAGAAATGAATTGCTATCACCAAAAATAAATTCCTCTAACTCTTCATCAGCCGGCCGGGGGAATTGAACTCCGGCCCATCGAGTGACAGTCCGAAGCTCAAGTTTAGTAACCGGTCGTTTAAATGTCCAAACATTCACAAACTTGTGCACACTATAACAAAGGTCTCCAGTGCTGATGTCAGCCTGAATCTTCACCACACAAAGGCGCTCGAAGTAGAACCAACACATCACTGGGTACCCCAGACCTAAATAAAGTGAAAAATGAACTGAAACAGACTGAAGAGCCTGGCTGACCATCAAAACGTTTGCGTAATTCTTATCAACTGCTCTAAATAGTGCTAAAGTCTACCGTGCATAATCAAGAGCTTCGTACAAAGTACTGATGAGAACATTTACAGCGTCGAAAAGGATGTTATCTAGGACAGTCGTCAGGTCCAGTGCCCAAGGAGACAATGGTCTCATTTTGGAATGACGAAAGGTTTAGAAAATAATTATGAAAACATTGAAAAGCATTGAGAGCATCTAGCATTTTGAAACAGGTTTACCAATATTTGAAGGAGTTTGCCATATTGTGAAACTTATGAAAATGGCTATTCTTTTAGTTTCGTTAAAATATATATCTATACAGAAAAAATCTAATTTATCTTAAGGATTTTTTAATATTCATTGCGTTCCAAGGAAATAAAAAGTTTATTTTTCTTTTCAGTCGGTATGCTACAAGGTGAGAGACTGTGCCATTGCATTTTTAATAAAAGAAAAGTTGGAATTGCCACCCTATGGATATGCTACTGTTCTAATAAACAGAACTCTTTATAATTCATATAACTGACATTATTTTTAACAATATTTATGGTGATTAACATCATCATTGCAATATTAATCCAAATACGAAAAAAATACTTTCTTTTATTTTGCTTAATACTAATTTTCATAAAATTACCAACTTTAAAAAAATAATGCACAAGTAAACTTATATTTCATATTAGTTATTACCTCTAAATAGAATCCAGGAATTCATTGAAAATATCCTAAATATTATAAAATAATCTCTTTTACTGTCTAATTTCTTAGTCAAAAGTTGAAATATTTTTCATGAATTATGATTTTTTATGGTCGGGTAAACCATAACATTTGCCTCATATTAAAAATCATTTATTACCCTGAAAGCCATACCTTACATAACTCCGATGCAAGTGACTCTCTTGCGTCATCTCAGGCGCCATGACATTTGCCCTAGATTAATCGAAACTTTCTTACCTAGAAAAAATACAGCAAAAGTCATTTTAGCTCGAAATGGCTTTTTTCTGGCACATGGTGACCGTGACATTTGCCATAGATTAATTATTGCCTTCGTAACTTAGAAAGCGGGAGAGGATTAGTGCTGTCCGTCTAGCTATAGGCGACGGTTTTGTTTTGTCATTAAGCTACAGATGTAACGTTATTTCTATCTTAGAGTGGTAATAGGATGTCAGCGTATATATTTTGAATATAATAGCTCATTACCATATTTTTGATTTCCATTGATGTAATGTTAGCAATAACTCAGTTTCGTTATCTTGATAAAAGTTAAAGACATTTCTTACTGTCTATTCATCTGATATATATATATATATATATATTATATATATATATATATATATATATTTATATATATATATATATATATATTTTAGTAATATATATATATATATATATATATATATATATATATATAATATATATATGTAATATGTATGTAGGTATATATATATATATATATATTTATATATATATATATATAGATACATGTATGTGTGTATGTATATGTATGTATATATATATATACATATATATATATATATATATATATATATATATATATATATATATATATATATATATATATATATATATATATATATATATATATATATATATATATATATATATATATATATATATATATAGTAAATATATATATATATATATATATATATATATAATATAGTAGGGTAATTTCTAGTCTCATCAATGGTGTTTTGTTTGGGGCTATTATGTGAGCCTAAATTTATGGCTAAGCATCTCGCCTGCGATCTCTGAGTCGGTGATTAAAACTTCTTCCTTGGATTTACTTTTATGTGAGAAGTTAGATCCAACATTTAAGAACTGGGATAAGATTAAAACAAATCGCTGCCAATAAGTTGGGGGAACGGAGGGAGCCAGGTAGAGGGAGGAGTGAGGGGGAGTAATGTAAAGGAGTGGGAGGGGAACATCCGAAAGTGGTTAATGGGAGGGGAAGGGTTCGGAGGGGCGCGGGAGGTAGTGGCCGATGAAGAGAAGTGAATTTTCCTCGGGGGGAGGGGGTGTGAAGGCGGATTGTTTGGGAGGTGAGGAGGGGAGAGAGGGGGTGGTGCTCCAAAATCGCCTCGGCCTGATTTCGGGTAATTCCGAAAATAGGTGTTTTCTGTGAGGGATGTCTGGAGACCTTTTATGGGCCATAACATTGTTTTATTGAAGTCGTTAAACCTATGGCCAATCGACGGATGCCTTTGACCAGTGCCCCAGGGCAGCGACGTTCGCTTCGAGTGTTCTCCAGCGAAATGTACATCATTTACGTTTCGAACGGGGCACTCGATCCCGGTGCTTATTATTCCCGTCTTCTATTTTCCACTCTTATTATTATTATTATTATTATTATTATTATTATTATTATTATTATTATTAGACTTTAGTCATTTCTGTCGATACTAATGTAAAGGCCTGAGCGTAGAATTCAAGTCAAGGTTTTTTTTTTTTTTTTTAAGTATTTTTCTTGGAAGTAGAGTCGGAGGTGCTAAATCTTACATCAGGAGAACGATATAAAATTGGTTAGCAAACACTGGGCTGTGGAATAGCCTATTCTTCTTTAAATGTTTTTCATTAATTCATAGCGAGGATATTTTATTCAACGGAAGCTTCCTGCGCAATTTTAGGGATTTAAACTTTTTGCATAATAATATATGCTAATTATAAATAATAACAGAGTTGATCAATTATTTTTAATAGGTTTAATGCCATATAGTGAAATTCATACAACTCAGGGCTAACTGAAAGTTCTTATGTAATCTTCTTGCAATCTACAGCAGAAAAAGAATATTTCTGATGATTTCAGGTGAGGAATCTAATCCACCACTCAGGGCATATTTTCTTCACCAAGGAGTTCACAACCCTCTACTATCACCTTCTGCCCAGGGACCTGCTAAATCAGCATCCTAAGCCACTAGGTCTTAGTAAGGCTGAGGAATCATGTATCATCAAAAACGCATCTAAAGACTGAACGTTTTAATGACCATGTATGTATGTATGTATGTTTGTGTGTGCGTGTACAACGCTAGCAAAATGGTAATACTGACGTCGTAGTTGCAAATGGGAAAATATCAATATTAGATTTATGACTTTAAATACAATAACCAGTATGGAACGCACATAATGCAAGCCGTTGATTGGCATTCAATATTCTAATGTTACAATAAACAAGAAATTCTTCAAACGAGTTCCCGGATAAGCTTGCGAAAGTTTAGAGTGAAACATTTCAATCCCTAAATTTCATTTCGGTTTTAACTTGAATGAAATCAATTAGCTTCGCCCTTTCCACAAGTTGAAGGATTAAGCATTAAATATTTACTGTAAGTTACAATAAAACTAACGGAACTCACACCCACAGCAGTGGTGTTCTCTCTCTCTCTCTCTCTTACACACACACACACACACACACACACACACACACACACATATATATATATATATATATATATATATATATATATATATATATATATATATATATATATATATGTGTGTGTGTGTGTGTGTGTGTGTGTGTCTGTATGTGTCCGTTTGCATATATTTACAAATATATTGCACATACAAAATCCAGTGATTAACAATAAAAATCGTATTTAGGAAAACATTTTTTATGGCGCGAAAGATGTTCGCATGAGAGAGAGAGAGAGAGAGAGAAGGGAAGGTGAGGGGAGAGCATTAAAAGCCATTTTTCCAATAAATTAACTACAGATAAGCCCGAGAGAGAGAGAGAGAGAGAGAGAGAGAGAGAGAGAGAGAGAGAGATGAACTGGTTTTTGAAGGGTGAATGCTACGTGCTCAATCATCAGAATCTTCGCTGCGCTTCCATCTTAACCTCTTTATCCAAATGAGCAGTTCTACTTCTCTCTCTCTCTCTCTCTCTCTCTCTCTCTCTCTCTCTCTCTCTCTCTCTCGCGTGCGCAAAAGCATGTTACCACACCTTTGCAGTAGTACAACTTTATATACACAAATCTGTTTGTCTGCCTAGCTGTCTGTCCGTCTTTTTGTTATTTTCTCTACAAAGTCTGATATTGGTAAACAGTACTGTAAAATTATATTTGCTCTCTTTCTCTAATTTCTTCATGAAGTGTAAATACCTGTATATCGTCCGTCGCCCCATCTCTCTCTCTCTTTCTCTCTCTCTCCGGTAGTACGTTCCGCGCAAATAACGAAATAGATTTTGTTGCATGAAAAATGAAATGTGAACTTTCCCGAGCATTTATATCATAGCTGTAATTGCTGATTGATTGGTAAATTACATAATGGATAATTGAATTACACAGCAATTTTGGACCTGAAACTCTTTTCATTTCCTTTTTTTTTTTTTTTATTTGGGCTTTTATTTATGCGCTCCATTTTCCAGGCGCGATGGCAATTTGACGCACAAACAACGGAGCGTTTTCTATTTCAGTTTGCATCGAGGGGTAACTTCACAATTGACACTCTCCCTGTTTGTTTGCGCACGGCGGCTTGCAAATCAGTCTGTCATGATGCTGTCCGACATTTTTGTTGTTTGCATTGTATATTCATGAAAGATGGTGCCTGAATGAAATTTATCTTTAAAAAAAAAAAAAACAATAAAATAAGTCGTACTAATATTAAAGCCATCTACCGAGTCTTTTTGTTAAACTTAATCTCACGGACGATCACGAAGATTGAGGGGAACTTCTATTGTTCCTCGATTTTGTTTTTTTTTTAAGCTAACAATGAGATAAATTTCTTTGCGAACGTCCAGAATATTTGAATGAACTGCAATTTTCTTCAAGTTGGTGTTAGTGATTGTATTACCTTGTCACAACAACAACAACGAGGGAATGTTTGGTACCGAATGTAAGGGCTGACTTATATTCTACAAAATAATTGCTCAATGAATATTAGCTGGCCTGCTTCAGCTATAGAACACAAATTATACTAGTGAAAGATGAATTAGTGAGATGGGTGCACTTATTTTTAAAACAATCCGGCTAAACAAAGTGACTTGTATATCCATACAGACGTTTAAATTTCTGTGTGTAACATCAACCGCCACCACCTTCGGATCCAGACGGTACTCTACAGGCAATCCAACCCTGGAAACAGTCTCTCTCGCCACTGGCTTCCTAAATAATATGTGTACAGCCGCAGTATTTCTTCAGATGGTCACTTACAGATCGTACGCATTTTGTCATTCCTATGCCAAAAAAGACTTTCGATCTCATTTCATCGCCCGAGAATTTTTCATTTGTGATTATTTTCAGTTGGCCATTATTTTTATTGCAAATTTGTTTTTATGTTTTACTGTAACGCAAGCATAATTGATGGTTTTATTTTTACTGATATAGTCCTCCTAAATATGGTTATTATAACTCCCATTTTACTTAAGGTTTGTTCCACCTTTGAAAAACAAACTTTCAATTTCCAGATTTAACGATAATGGATTATTTAAACTTTTTTTATATCACCAATGTTGATTCTATCTAAACCTAATCTTCTATTGGGCACTCAAGAACTGCAATGATCTTTAAAAATTTGACTTCTGTCCACTTTTTAGTTAATTATCTTGTATTTTAATACCCCATGCAATATGGTAAAATATTTAATTTGCGTTTATCTTTTCCATTTGATTTATGATATTTACACCACTTGCTCTGAATGAAAATTACACGCATTTCTTTATTATTCGTCTTTCATTTCCTTCATCTAATATGATTTATTTTAATAATATATCTTTCTAAAAAAATAAAGTACAAACAATACATACTATCACAACAGATTTACCAATTACATTCTAGACATTTAGCAAGCATTTTATTTCCTCACAGGACTTATGTAACATTTTAAGTCCAAGTAAATATGGTAAGTGCATGAGGCCAGATGAACCTAATCAAAAGGCAATTGATAGTCTTTCCACATCGCCCAATTGGATAACTTCGTCCCCCATACAATAATCCCCCTACAGATAACGAAGCCACGCCAACGTCATCGAATTGTTGTACCCAATACATCCCCATTGTTTATCTTCCTCTCTTCCTGACCCTGACTCAGCTTCTTCTTCTCCCGGAAATTCGGTTTACCTGAGACATTCTTCATTCACCAGACGTCACCCTCGTCCTTCTTTCCCTTGATTTCGGGGTCTGTGGCTTTCCCTCTCTCTGATGACATTTGGACACAACTGGAGGGCAGGTTGGGGTTTTATTTGGCTGGCCAGGGCTGGATTACTATGCGTTTCTGTTATGCCAAGAGTCGTGGTCTGTTTCATGTTTTATATCAGAGAAGGTACGTGGAATATATGATTGACATATCAGGCAAGTGAACTCGTCTTCGTATATCTACTGTGTGTGTGTATATATATATATATATATATATATATATATATATATATATATATATATATATATATATATATATATATATATATATATATATATATATATATATATATATATATATATATATATATATATATATATATATATATATATATATATATATATATATATATATATATATATATATATATATATATATATATATATATATATATATATATAGAAAGAGACATAAAAACACCGAAAGAGTTGAAAGTTATAGCTATATTTGGGAGACACCGTCTTTTCCCCAATAGGCAGGTAATATAGTAAAACTTTCTACCGTTTGGTGTTTTTCTGGGCTCTTTTCATTAGATGAATTTCTGTTTTAATAGAAAACATTTCACAGTCATACATATATATATATATATATATATATATATATATATATATATAAATATATAAATGTATATATATATATATATATATATATATATATATATATATATATATATATATATATATATATATATATATATATATATATATATATATATATATATATATATAGAGAGAGAGAGAGAGAGAGAGAGAGAGAGAGAGAGAGAGAGAGAGAGAGACTACGTGCGTGTGCGTGTGTTTGTGGGTGTGAAAATAGACAGATGAACGGTGAGCCTTTAAAAAATTTAGAGAAGAATAAAATTTTATCCCCACACCTTTCGCTTTCTAAATGAATCACAACCGCTAGAGAGAGCATTGGAAACTCGTGAATTACAGATATAACAGAAGATATATTACCAATGTATGCAAATCCAACCCTCAAAGGCAAATAAAAATCAGTCACAGGGTCATCTGAGAATCTAAAGAAAAGACTTAGAACGTGAAAACCTTTGGAAACCATTAAAACATATTATATTACAAGGCAATGATAAAAGAAATATGTACATGGAAAACCAGGGGCCGTAGATCATCCTCTGAAAATCAATATTGGTATGTAATAGACTAAAAGTCCAGTTGACAACATCTTAAATAATAGTGCACTAGAAGCAAAATAGCCAATGCATGCTGAAGGAAATAAAATACAAACACTACAGAATCCTACTAAAACATTTCCTGATAGCAATAAAACCTCCCCTACCCCTTCATAAAAATGGAAGAGAATAAAAGTGAAAATAAATAGTAACCAGACTTTAAACGCATTCCTCCCTCACCCCGCCCACACCAACAAAAGAAAAGCTAAATAAATAAATAAATAAATGAAAATAAAAAGGCCAAAATGAAGTAGCCCTCTACGAGTCAATATTTCCCGCACGGATAAAACAAGAAGTTTCCCGCGTGAAAACCAGATAATAAGTGAGGCTTACTTCCCCACATCTCTTGAGGATCTGACTTGCCCTATTAGCTGTTGGAATCTAATTACTGGATGGCGTCGGTATCTCTACCAAGCGGTGACGGAAAGCATCAATATTATTTTAATATTTCTTCTGCTCCTTCTTTACTCTCTGTTTGGAATTATTCCTTATTCATCGCCAGTATGCTTTTCAGTTTTTTTCGTAGTTGTAATGTACTTATCATTTTCCCATCTTAATCTGTTTCTTACTTCCTTGTTGGTTATGGGAAAGCTATTATATTACAAACAGAGAATCTGTGGTTGAAAGACAAGTTTGTTTATTGATGTTATTAAAGACATTATTTATGTAAGCACGAACTCTTCTTTCAAACCGTAAATCATCAAATGAAAAGAACGAAGATTTTTCCGCTTAACATTAAGGAATGAGTAATGCTAAAAAAATTCCTAGATTTCAAACATATATTCACTCTCTCTCTCTCTCTCTCTCTCTCTCTCTCTCTCTCTCTCTCTCTCTCTCTCTCTCTCCCAGCACAACAAAGGTCCAAGAACGCCCAAAGTTGGAAGAGAGTCGGGAGGCACAAAGAGAGAGACAGAAGGAAGAACACGCGATGGCAACACGTCTAATAAACGAAGAGAGAACGACAAAATGCAGCGATAGAGGATATTGAGAGGGGGAAGACTAGAAGGGTCCGACTGAAATGAGAAGAGGAGGTAGATGACGCAAAAGAAACCACAACAAAGAAACGGTGGATGTCGATAACTTGCGGAAATGGAGCCACTTGGAAGAGGTGATCGAGATTTCGTCTTTTTATTAATCACGAGCGTGTTGGCCGGCACTACGCGCGCTGGAACCCGGCGCTACTAGCTCCCCTACTTACCCCGCCCCTACCTGGGGCGGACAAACAGGTTTGCAGGAGGAGGGTTGATGTCTCCCCTGCTACCCCGCCCCCACCCTGGGTGGACAAACCGGTTTGCAGGGGTGGTTGGCTATGTCATGTCTCCCCTACTGTCACCCGGGGAGGACAAACAAGATCCACTCGGATTTTATTATTATACTGTAGATAGATTATCAGCTGTCATTTCAGCTTGTAGGGATAATCATGTTAGGAAATGTAGTATGTTTATAGAAACTTCCCAATCATGTATAATCATTAAGAGGAATTTCACTGATTCAGTTAATAGACTTCTTTAACTGAATTATCATTCGACTGTGGCAATGTTGAAAGTAACAGCCGTTTGTATTGCATTGAATTTCTTCTTTCCTCCAAGAAACCTGTTGAGAATTTACCGTCAAAAGCAGCACTGAACTCAAGATGTATCATACGAACTTTACAGATAACTAAGGGGATGCGTTTATTGTCACCCATGTACCCCTAATAAAGCCAAAGGACCAACCCTTTGCCATGACAGGTGTACTGAACATATATAATTCTCTTTGGATGTAAGTTATTACCGAAGTATAGTTCAATCGGTATTGAAGTGTTATTTGTGGCTTTGTTTATAAAAACATATGAATGGCGTATTAAAAGAAATAAAATAAAGTATCATACACACGATGAGAGAGAGAGAGAGAGAGAGAGAGAGAGAGAGAGAGAGAGAGAGAGAGAGAGGGGGGGGGGGGGATTTAATAAGAATTTAGGGCTGAATCGTTTTAACCTCCCAGCAAACACGACGATATTGACATTTTCTTAGCACCAGTAACATTAAACTTTCAGCAGCTCTGCTCTGCATATGCGGGAGACCCACTTTTTCTGTAAAAGTGTTGGCGACGTTCCTTGTTGTTCTTTTTCTCTCTCTCTCTCTCTCTCTCTCTCTCTCTCTCTCTCTCTCTCTCTCTCTCTCTTGCTTGCTTTGTCTATTTACCTGTCCTTGAAATTTCTGAGAAATTAATAAACCCCTTCCTTGAACTGTGGACGTGAGGTTGTTCTCTCTCTCCCTCTCTCTCATCATAAATATATTTATGCACAAGCATATACTGCCCTTCCCCCGACATATCAAATGCATGTTTATGCTTCACTCTTAAGATATGATATTTCGACCTGACCCCTCCAGCTATTTCTCATAAGTGGTCTTCTTAAGCGTCCCTAGGAGCAATTGCAAGCAACGAAAAGTATCTGATGGGAAGACGAGGTCACCGACTAATCCTGAATTCTGACGTGGACGAATATTTAACACATGCACACACAGACACATTTCATATATAATATTTTGTAATTATTTTTTTATTTCGAGTCTTTTGTAATAGTATAGCGCATATGTATATTTTAACAGCTTCGGTAGTCAGGCTAGGACTCGGAACGTCAGCAGTAAAGTAATGTAAATGACTGAGATGTTTTCTTCGAGTTCCTTTTGGTTATACTACGGCTGTTGATTGCCGCCACCTACCCTTATTATATATATATATATATATATATATATATATATATATATATATATATATATATATATATATATATATATATTTATATATGCATGCATGTATGTGTGTGTTTGTGTGTGTGTATGTGCCAGAATAACTCTGAAACACATTGAACAATTTCAATAAAACTTGGTATACATATGACTTACTATCTAGAAATCAGCACTATGGGGGCAAGACATCACTAGCACCAAAGGCCAAAGGGGGCGGGTGTGGTTCTGCCAGTGAAACAGGGCTGGTTATGCCCATAGACTTAGTAACTTTACGAATTAGTCATACCTAATTTCGGTATACATATAACTCACTATCTGGAAAAGAATACTGTGGTGGTAAGACATCAATGGCATAAAGGGGGTAGGGTTGGGAAGGGTTCTGCCAGAGAGAGAGAGAGAGAGAGAGAGAGAGAGAGAGAGAGAGAGAGAGAGAGAGAGAGAGAGAGAGAGTTTATCATTTGTCATTCAGAGTTATCTGGGCAGTGCTAGGTTGGTCAGCATAATATATATATATATATATATATATATATATATATATATATATATATATATATATATACTGTATATATATATATATATATATATATATATATATATATATATATATACATATATATATATATATATATATATATATATATATATATATATATATATATATATATATATATATATATATATATATATATATATATATATATATATATATATATATTTATACCAGCTGACCAACCCATCGTTGCCTGGAAAACTCTGAATGACAATCTACATGAAGGGGGAGGGAAAAGAGAAAGGGGAGGGGAGGGGGAGGGAAGAGGCAAGGTGGAGAGGGAAGGGGGAAGGGGAGGGAGAAGGGAAAGGGGAGAGGTTTGTGTAGACGGTGAGACTGACAGTTCTACTTTTTTTCATGCAAACATGGTTCACCCTTCAAACAGTTGTGGGTGAAGTGACAGGTATTACTGGGGTGACTGTCCCTTTTATCCAGGTATATTGTGATGACTGTATCCAGAAATTACTGTGGTGACTGTCCCTTTTATCTAGGTATTATTGTGGTGACTGTCCCTTTTATCCAGGTATTACTGTTTTGTCTGAAATCTTTAATCAGATGTTACTGTACTGTCTGTCACATTTAAGCGAGTATAACTGCGCCGTTTGTCCCTTCTGTCCAGGTTTTTACTGTAGTGACTGTCCTTTTTACCCAGGTATTACTATTCTGTGTGTCTCCTGTAACTAGGTATTACTGTGTTGTCTGTCCCCTTTAACCAGGTATTACTGTGTTGTCTGTCGACTTTTGTCCAGGCATTACTGTGGTGACTGCCCCTTTTATCCAGGTATTACTGTGGTGACTGCCCCTTTCATCCAGGTATTGCTGTGGTGACTGTCCATTTTATCCAGTTATTACTGTGCTGCCTGTCCCCTTTATCCAGGTGTTACCATGGTGACTGTTCCTTTCATACAGGTATTACTGTGTTGACTGTCCCTTTTATATAGGTGTTACTGTGTTGTCTGTCACCTTTAACCAGGCATTACTATGCTTTCTGTTCCTTTTATCCAGGTATTACTGTGGTGTCTGGCCCTTTAATCTAGATATTACTGTGTTGACTGTCCCTTTTATCCACATATTACTGTTCTGTCTGTCCCTTTTATCCAGGTATTATTCTCGTGACTGGAAAGTATTTCAGTAATATATTTCTATGCTCTCAAGTACATGAAATGAGGTATGATAAACCTGTAGAGTTTATATACCACATAAGTTATAAAGGGAAGGGGGATGGGGGAAAGGGAAGGGGACAGGGTTATGGGGTTTGAATCCTACCTTATTATCTAAGTTGGGTTAAATGAGGGCCACATGCCAAATTTTGTCTAGATCAGTCAAACAGTTCCGATTTTTATACCACACAAACATACAAACATTCACTTAATATACAAACATTCACATATATATATATATATATATATATATATATATATATATATATATATATATATATATATATTTATATATATATACTGTATATATATAGTCTATATATATACACATAAATTTATACACTGAACTCCCTCTTCTATTCCTCAAAGCCTAAAACCCCTCAAAATACTCATTCCATCAATACAGGATAACATTCTCCTCAGATAGTTTGCTTCGCTTTTCTATGGTCCATTTGCTTATGAAACCTACTCTCTGCATTCAGTTCCTTGGGCAGAACTTTCCCGGATCTGCAAACTCAAATTAACTTGTCTTATCTTCACTTCCCTACAAAAGACTGCTTCCATTGTTAACCATGTAATCCCAACAGCTTGGGATATCAATGCATGCTTTCCAGGGGAAGTGAATGTCTAGACTCTAGAGGGATTTAAATTCCTTGACACAATGTTCCACTAACTGGCCGATTTGTCTTTTCTCATGAGGCCAAAGGCAATCACTTTTTACTGCGGTATAATTTAGGGAAATAAAGCAGTATTATTCCTCTTTTCTTTTAATGCTTTCTTCATTATCACAATAACTTTCGTTATTCTGCATCATCCTTAAAGCGCTAAATGAACTTTTACTTAAATTTTTTGAAAATTTATAATGTTCATACCACTAAAATTATCACAGCTCCAAACGAAAAGGACAAAGTATTTCATACCAGCAATATTTTTATTGGACTTATGATAACGATAATGACAACGATGATGGATGGTTATCTTTAAGTGTCACCACTGGAGTGAGATTGAAGCTAGTAAAGTATGCAATTAGTGCGAACAACCACAAGCAGTGTGTGTTAGTACCATGATATATTGTAAATGTTTCAGTATAGTTCGATCAATTGATCAACACAAAGAGAGAGAGAGAGAGAGAGAGAGAGAGAGAGAGAGAGAGAGAGAGAGAGAGAGAGAGAGAAAGTACTATTCTAACTTCACAAAAGGGCTGAGACCTTAGGAAGAACTCTAATAGGCATCCAATTGCGTAAATAAGAGAGGTTAATTGGCCCTATCTCAAAGCTATGGGCTTCAGGGATCAACTACCAATCAGGGACTCTCAGACCTAACCACATTAACAGTTGGTTCGGGGGGAAGCAGGTCACTAAAATTAGCTTATTTTAATTGGATTTGCCGGAACTTCCCTTCATTCAATTCCAACTGATCTTAAGATCTCACCTTCTCTGACTTTCTTGGATCTCTCTGCTCTGTCAATTTCGATGGATCTTCAGATCTTATTTTCTCTTTCTCTGTCTGTCTATCTGTCTGTCTCTGCTTTTTCAATTCTAACAGATTGTACGGATTTCATGTGTCAGTCTCCTGTCTGCGCTTGTTCTTCAGGACCTTGTTCATTCAGGTACAACAGATGTTATATATTTTTATATATATATATATATATATATATATATATATATATATATATATATATATATATATATATATATATATATATATATATATATATATATATATATATATATATATATATATATATATATATATATATATATATATATATCATACATCTGTCTGTATATTTGGTTAGTGTTCCTCTGTTTCTTTTATTTCTATGTGTGGATGTTGTAATTTAGTGCAAAGATAACAAAGAGAGAGAGAGAGAGAGAGAGAGAGAGGTTCTTGTATAATTACAGGCTTTAAATACTCGAAAACCTGGTATCGATAATTATTGTTTCTAAAGGAAATATTTTGGAAAAAAAAAACAGAAGCTTTGGCGTCTACTTATTTGTGTGTATGTGTGTGAGAGAGAGAGAGAGAGAGAGAGAGAGAGAGAGAGAGAGAGAGAGAGAGAGAGAGAGAGAGAGAGAGAGAGAGAGAGAGAAAAAACTATGTATTTTGCTGCTAACTAGTAAAATCAGCTGAAAAGTACAGAAACCACATAGCATATTTTATTTATATTATCATGTTTCAAATATTCAAAACCTTCGTCGAAAAATTTGCATGTTTAAAATCTAGATAACATGGTGTCTCTGTTGGAAAGTGAATAATCATACAATCTAAGAAAATAAGAAGAATATAGAATTAAAAAATTGCAATAATCACGAGAGTCAATCACTGACATGCGATATTATCACTATAATTAATACTAAGGTAATCTCGATTCCTTACAAGAAAAGAAAGCATCAATCTGATCTAATAAACGGGAGCATATTAATTCTGACATAATTACTTCGCTAATTGGCTTCATATAAAAAACTGTTGCCAAAATGTTTTGATTTATCGATGACAATTACATATTCTTCATAAAACGATTCAAAAAGGTTTACAAGCAATTTAATTTCCTATGTTGCGATCGAAAAATTTTGACAAAAAAAAAAAATCACATTATTATCTAAAATATTTCGAAGATACAGAAAAGAAGAAATAAAGGTAAAAGAAGCACTCATGAAAAATAATGGTATAATTCCACGATGTACATTGTTTTTGTAAAAGCATTTGTTGTTTAACGGAAAATGTTTATGAGACTGTGGGAAATGCACGAAAACAAGGAATAAAATTATGACAGAAAAAATTATGACAAAAAGGAGAGAGAAGTAGGAATAAAGGGATACGGCGAAGAAGAACAGATGCAGGAACATATGAAATATGGGAAGAGCATAGTCTAAAATTATGATGACTACATAATGCAGTAAGAAAAGAAAAACATAAAAAGACAAAATATGGCACTCAAGAATTAATAACATGGTTGGCATAGAAGGACACCATAAGTGTAAAATAATAATAATAATAATAATAATAATAATAATAATAATAATAATAAAAATAATAATAATAATAATAATATTATTATTATTATTATTATTATTATTATTATTATTAATATTATTATTACTATAGTCGTTTCTGTTCGGGTGTCAGTATATAAGCCGACAACAATAATAATAATAATAATAATAATAATAATAATAATAATAATAATAATAATGAAAGAAGAAGAATAAGAAGAAGAAGAAGAAGAAGAAGAAGAAGAAGAAGAAGAAGAAGAAGTAGGAGAAGCAGGAATACTTGAAAATACAGGAAAGGCAGGGAGAGTAAAATACCCAGGCTACAAAGAAAGCTTTCCAGAATCTCTACCGCAATCAGATTTTGAAGGGCTCTCCTCTCTGCTTCTATCCTTATTAAGGAACATTTCCACGGAATATATCGCTCCCATAAACCGAATAAATCTACTTTTTCTCCCATATGTATTTTTCCCCTTGGCTCATACAAAGTAACACATTTACTGCAGATGTTTACCTTGACCTTTTGACTGAATATGTGGCACTACAAGTAGATGACCTTCAACCAACCATCATTTTCCAGCAAGATGGTGCACCACCACATTGGAGAATGCATGTTTGTGGGTTCCTAAATCAAACATTTCCAGACCGATGGATTGGAAGGTGTGGCCCAATTCCCTGGCCACCTTGTTCACCAGATATCACTCCCATGGACTTCTTTCTACGAGGTTATGTTAAAGATATTGTGTGTCGAACAAAGATACAGGACATCACTGATCTCAAGCAAAACATCACTGATGCCATTGCCACCATTGATGAGGCTATGCTACAGCAAACATGACAAAAAATCGAGTACCATCTTGATGTGCTTCGTGCAACTAATGGTGCCCATATAGAGGTGTATTAAATGAGGCAAAAAAAAAAAAACTTCAATATCTACTCCTCATTTTGTAATAATTTCCACATATTCGTCTGTCCATTTGTTTTTGTAATATATTTTTCAGCTTTGCAGGTTTGATCTCACTCTTTTTTATAATTTAATAGTATTTCTTTCCTTACACTCATTTGAAATTTGAATGTGCTTCTTGTAATTTATGCCTAATGATAATAATTACATTGCCAATGCTTCTTGTAAGCATTCTTTTTTCTATTTTTTTTTCATGCTGTCCTTAATATATGAATTTATCTGGAGAAGATGGGCTCAAAGTCGAAAAGCGACAAATTTTTTTATTCCCACCAAAAGCTTTTAGTACCTTCCCCGTTCGGTTCTTTTTTCCTTTTCAATATGATATTTCCATGGGAATAACTATTACATGCATCATTAGGCATCCCCTTTCTTCCTCGAGTCATTCCAAATGACCACCTCCTAGACCTTCACAGTGAATTCTTTCCCAGCAGGGACACTGCTAAAGAGAATAAGCGTGGCCAAAAAAAAAAAAAAAAAAAAACACAACTAATCTCTTATTATAGAATGTCCCCAGACACCAAAGAAACTTTCTGTGCGATTGAAAAGATTAAGAGCCCATGGCCAATGGCCCTTCTACCAGTTTGTGTCACAAATGCCACCTAGAAGATAATTAGGTAGTGCCAAGTGATCTGAAGTGACCAGTAAAAGAGGAAAGGAGAAGAGGCTGATCCCCGGGCTGGCTCAACTAAGGCCATAATGCACCAGTGCATGGTGAGAAGAAGGTTCTGTTGTGGTTCAGGAATGATATTTAATCCTAAAGGCCATTGAGATATCTGGAGTCCTCTGCTCCTTTGGCAGGTTTTCAAAGCACTCCTTGTGAAGCCTAAAACGTATCTTATCCAGTCCCTTTAGTGTGTCCTTAAGTGCCGTGTCACTAAGATGAGTAGATGAAAGCAGAACCGTCTTTGAGATGTCATAAGTGCTATGGTTATGGTAGATTAAAATGTAAATGACTTTTAGAAACAATAAATACCGGTGACCTCTTTCACCTATACCTTTATGCACAACAACAATAATTCCGTTTACTCATTACTCATGAACCTTCCCTCATCAAGACATGCCACAAACACGTTGGTCAGCTAATCAATCACTCTTTCGCCTATGTACTCTACAATCTTACACATAATCCCATAAACTCCTTGTCTCGTGTCATCCTTCAACATTCTAAATGTCCTTCTAATATCCCCCAAAGGCACACACACATTTTCAAATGTAAAAATTTATACATATGGATTTTGAGATCTGACAGTAAACAACCATACATCTAAACAAAAACACACACACACAAACACACACACACACACACACACACACACACACATATATATATATATATATATATATATATATATATATATATATATATATATATATGTATATATATATATATATATATATATATATGCTCTTTATATATAACTCTCTATATATGTGTCAAGAAACAGAATTAACACTTTTGAAAGTGTGTGTACGTAACACGTGCTCTGATCTTTCTTCCATGAAAAAGAGCGTGTGAAGGTTGCGCCACGATAACATTTACATCCATTTTCTCCCCTCTCTCTCTCTCTCTCTTTCTCTCTCTCTACGATATCGCCTCTCTCTCTCTCTCTCATCGCTTTCCAAAGAGTTCACCCACCCGAATCACTCATATTCTCCTGATAATTAAATGGACATTTTAAAAGAAACGCAATAGTTTCTACAAAAATAGGTTTGTATTCAAATAATATGAAATGAATAAAACAAAGCAAAGATTAAATGCATAATAAATGAATTATCGAGTTAGATAACTAAACTCTGAACTGCAAAACACTTCTGATTAAAGAAGTCTCACTATAGCTAATATACAGAAATATCAAACTCACACATACTCTACAAATCTAATAACTAGTCATGTCCAAAAAAACAGTTTTACCACATGTTATTTAAACAGTCCACACTGTCACACTGTCCACAGACATCTGTCGGAAAATTAAACATGATGAAAACTCAAAAAAAATATATGAAATGCAAAACACAATAATGGAAAGTGTAAAATGCACTTAGCCAGAGATATGGCAAACGTAACATGACAAAATAATAATATGAAGAGGTATGAATATTATATTAAATCTCACACCAGTTCAAAAGGTTCATAATAGTTAGAAAATCATGGTAAAAATCACACAAGTTCAATTTCTCCACAAAAAACAGAGATTTGAAACTCTGCGTATGCGATTCAAAGCTGGATCCTCTCCAAGCTACGTCTAGATAGCTGCAGTTCTATCACGTTAATGAACGATCGGCGCTCACTTTTAGGGCAGATTACAGCATAAATAGATCAAATTAACGCACGTATGCTCACGAATATACATAACGCCGGAAGATCACCTGACCCGGCAACGTATTGCTGAGAATCGACTATTTGCTGAATACCAAGATTTTCACCTCCGAGTCTCGACCCTGGATTCCATCTGATCACTCAATTAACTTTATCACATCTTAAAGCATTTAAACGATGAAATGCATATGTATGTCCTTTAAAATTTTGTAGCAATATTTTCTGAAATGAGCTCGGCCACCACACTAAACGTCTCGCTCTCTTAACGGCAAATAAACAAAGCATATGTATAAAACATAGCAAAATGAGGCTATGCTCAATCAGCAATATCTACTGCACTGCAGCTTTAGGACTGCTCATGGCCAGCACTTCCAAGTCACTGCGGTTGAGTTATGCCAGAGCCTTTACATGTAATCTACAAACTACGAATAAACTACTACTCCGCAACAAAGAATTATCAGTAAAATGACTATTAAGACAATTAAGAATTGTCAGCATAATATAATATACGATACTGGAACATCTGGAATCGTCAATAATATCTTCCAACACGTTGATGGAACCGTCATTGGCATCTTAGTTTGTGAGTACCTCCACTACCGAAATGCTTTCGTTATCGTGTGTGCGCAATTATCTTCTCGGAACTGTTGTTGAATACAGCACGGCTAAGTACGAGAAAGTCCGTGAGCAGGACTGCAGGATGGATCGAACTGCTCGGACCTCCGGTAGACAGATATCGTCAGAAACCTTGTTGTTCTAGCCCATCATTGCTTTCATTCCTTAAAAGATACGCAGCAAGGGTGCTGGTGGACTCGATGTAGTATCTAGAGACATCTAAAGTCACATTCTGTCAGGTCTAACCATGACTGGCAGCTCACAACCACCCACAGACACAACTCGCAACTGAAGCTACTGTCTACACACACTATCATATTTCAAAGTACAGCTCGTCTTATAAGCAGCTTTGAACGCCAGTACTGATCTCCCAAAATGACATAATTCTCTCTCTATCATATGCTACTGGTCTCCAAAAACACTCGAAAAATTCTAATAACAAAAAGGTTTGTGTTACTAGACAAACAAAACTACTTCCATCTAAAAAGTCAAACACTCACAATGTAGACCTATTCCAAGTGTGTGTATCTCAGAATAGTCACAGTCAATACTGTTAGCGGCACAACTCTACGAGACTCATGCAAAAAAAAAAAATTCTATCAGCAGAAAAAAAAATGCTCGAGAATCATCCAACGCACTAAAAATTATCATATCTCGTAAGGTACTTGAAAATTCTCTGGTTAGCAAATATTTCGCAACATCTGACTGAATTCTCATCAAGGCATATGGTGACGTAATGGCAATCGCTCCCACGATCTTAACAATTACAATCACTCTAACACAGCTCCCTTTATTTTAAAAAAGAAACTGAAAAAATCCAAATATATTGATCTCAGCTACCCGAAAAAGATCAGACATTTCTGGTCCGATATACCTAGTACCTCCAAAAAAAAAATAATGCAAACACTCATATTGCGTCAGATGACAAAACACATCATAACTTTAATAACACACTATATACAGGATAATCCTCGTGAAATTAATATATATCTCACTTCTAAAATCGTTGAAAACAAATGACTAAGAACCTCAACATCCAAATAGACAAGAATAAAAAAATAAATAATGTATATATATGCAAATATCAGCCATTTGTCCTACAACCACTATACAAACGACCATTACATAACTATACAAACGATTCATTATCCCAACTTTCTTTAACTTAGAAATATATGGAGTCAATTTCTGTCTATCAGTATTTACATCTTTGTTCAAATCTATTCCCTCTTTGATCTCTACAATCTCAAAAGGTCATCGTGGAACTCGGACTTAATTGTAATTAGATGTTCAATTACTTGCATAAACACTCTATCACCCATCGAAAAAGCTACTCCCCTCGATTTCGCGTTACTTTTCTCTACCATTTGCACGCAGAACTGAGTTCCAAGTTCTTTGCAATCGATGCAAATCTTTCTCGCTGTATTTATCAATGAAATTATTGCATGTATCACCTAGACGCTCTGTTAACTCAAATCAAAAGGTCCTTTTCAACTTGTATCCGCACAAAGCTTCTGCTGGAGATATCTGTTGTGTGTTCATCTATGTGATGTTGATACTATATGCGCCATCCAACGATCTGTCCCAGTAATATCAGACCTCCCCACCGTCATGCAAAGCTTAGGTCTTTGATTCGCCTCTCCACACCAACCCGTTGCTTCAGGTCTATACGGGATTATAGATGCTCTTTTGGTGCAGTGTGGCGCGCGCTTTTTACAACAAATTAGCAAGACCGTCTAAGTCTTATTAATAAACTCCTACCATTGTCTCTTGATCAGACATTCCAGGAACCTATATGAAACCAAATTATCCCGTAAAGAAAGCTATAGCAACTTCCTCCAGCTGATTTGTATTTCAGTTGGAAATCTCGATAAAGCAGTCACTCATCAGCAACTACTAATAAATGTCTATAACCATAAGCGGACTCTGAGAAGTTGCAGGAATATCATATACTCTCTGAAACGGCCTGTGTGGTGTGGGATATGAACCCAAGCGACACGACACCTGTCATTAAGCTGGCTTATTCGCGTGCAAATAGCACTACTTCTTCTGAAACTGCCACGGAAAACATATTTTCCAAAGAACTTTGACCTGACAGTTTTCAGCAGTCATCTAAATGAGAGAACCAAATTTACAATGTACAATGTCTAGAACTTGTGGTGCTGAACTCTCTGGCACGATGATTTGTGTAATCTCACCCATGCTTAAGGTACTTCACAAGTTATACTTTCTCCTGTCAAATTATTCTCCAACTCTGGGAATGAGCCAGCTTATACCCTTTCTTCGGTGAAACTCCTTCAAGAAATGCCTTAGCATCTGACAGCAATTTATCTTCATCTTGCTTTTGTTTAAACAAGCCTGTCCCAAGTAACTTGACTTTCTGCCCGTAATATAACACACTGCGTTACTCTCACTATCTTACGAATAACAATCCTCTCCACGAGACTGCCAGACTCACTATTTCTCCCAGAGTATGCACTGTAGGAACGTGTATGTACTCGTGATCTCTCATTTACTAATATCGAAAGAACATGAACATAAATATTTCTCTCTTCTACCCACACAGGATTCGGTGTATTCATATCTCATGGAAAATCATCTCTCCAATGCATCTGCAACTACATTATCTTCAATGTATTTTAGGTTTGCATCAAAATCTCTCAATGTTAGGAACCAACGTGCTCTCTTGGGCGTGGTAGCTTAGTAAAAAGCTCTAACAACGGTTGATGATCTGTAAATCTACAACTGTTCCCAACAACATCTTAAAATGAACAAGGCTAGAGCATTTCGAAAGCCTCCTTGTCTAACTGACATCAAGCGCACTTTCGTTACTACCACGCGTTTGAACTTTCTGCTAAAAGCAAATTGGTGTATGGTATTCCCCTCAAATTTCTGCATCAAACACGCACCTATACCTTCCTGACTCGCGTCAGTCACTAAAATTAGACTGGTTGACTAAAATGCGAAACTTCAAAACTGGTGGGTTCATAAGCGTTCTTAAACTAAAAGCTGGCTGGTGACTATCACTAAATAAATAACATTCTCGTAACAAATCTGTCAATGGAGGCTATTGTAGAAAAATTCCGCTGAAAGCAGTGAAAAACCACGACATACCTAGGAGCAGAACGAATCTGTTTCCTGGTTTTGGGAACTGGAAAAATTCCTGTGGCTTCTTTCTCATCTATTCACTCTAACTCCCTCTTTAGAGATAACATGTCCTAAATAGACCATTTTTCTCTTCAGAAACTCACATTTGGCCAATTTGACCTTTAATCTAGCGAACCGTAATCGCTTGAGGACTTCTTTTAACACCTTTAGATGTTCTTCAATTGTATCTGTGCATATGAGAATGTCATCCATGTACACAAACACCGACTTTCCTAACAAGCCATGAAGTACTGTGTTAACCAGTCTAGTAAATGTTATTGGGGACCCTTGTAATCCAAAAGGCATCCTATTAAACTCATGTCCTTTGGTACCGAAAATGCTGTATTTACGGCTACTCTCACAAAGAACTTGCAAAAACCCTTGCATAAGATCTATAGATGGTACTGTATTCTTGCCACGATCTCAACGCGCAAATAAATCAATTCATCAAGCTACCAGATATCTATCTGGGTATGTTTTTCATTCAATTTACGAAAATCTACACAAACTCTGATACGTCTCTTCAGGAACTGCAAGCAAAGGAAAATTAAGCGCGGAAGTTGGACGGTCTGATCTTCCGACTCCCACTTCTGAACTTCTTTTTCTACTTCTTCTCTGATCTTAAAGGAATTCGATATGCTGGAATATGGGATTTGTACCCTTTTCTGAGCCCGGATTGAATGTTCTAAAACATCTGTAACTCCTAATTTATCTCCCTTCAAAGCAATGATATCTAGATATTCTTTCAACACTTTCTCCTTTATCTGAATGTACTCAGGATAATCAACTTTAGCCAAATGTTCATATAGAACCTGACTTCCGGACTGTTGCTCCTCGTTAGGAAACATATTCCAGTCTCCACAAAAACTCACTAGTTTATGCTCTTCATTAAACTCTTTAAATCATTAAGCCGCACTTGTTGTTGTTGTTGATGGAGACGGGAAAATGCGATATTTCCACTGGAGTCTTGATAATGTATTCTACTGAAGTCACGCCTGCGACTGAAATTTCATTCACTGACACGTACTCACAACGTCTTTGAATTTCGGTTCCTCAACGCCAGAAAACTTTTTCTCTTTCAGGAACACTTTAACTAATGGAACTCGCGGTTGCAATTCAACATCTTCAACAAAAATCCTTTGAAAGATCTCTCTGCATGGAATATCTTCCTCTCTAATGACTTCATGTTACACATACTCTCAGACTGTGTCTTAAGTTTCTCACAAGTTTTTTCTGTGTGTGCTTTATATATGGAGGACAAAACAGCCTGACTCCACCTATTGTAATCCCTGAACACTCCCGTAAGAATGTTATTGATGTTATGTCATACAAGAGATTGTCCTAACAAAACCATTTCCACCTAGGCTAATCCAACCTATGACCAAGAATGATTACCACTATTGTCTTTCCGCCATTAAAAGCATGTGAGGTGACGAACCTAAAGTATTCAGTTTCCTCAAGCATGCGTCACACACTGTGTCTCACTAGAAGGGACTATTTTTGCACTCTGGAAACCTCGAGTGAAAAAAGGTCAGCATTTACTAGGTCAACTGAGCTACCAAATCCAATGAAAATATGAATTTCATTGCCATTAGAATCCACGTACACAATCGGCCTAGGTATCCTGTCCGTTTCGAACTTATCTTGTAATTCTGCTTTGTTAACTATTTGTGTATCTAGAACTTGCATCATGTGGAATTCTCCTGTCATATCTAGAAAAACCTCCCCGTGACTTCCTGAATAATCTCTACTCTTTGTGGCTGGGCAAAATCTCCATCCATGATCACAGATTTACCGACTGAACAATATCTCACTCCTGCAATTTGATTTACTATGGCCTATTTATACAATTAAAACAACGTATCATTGTGACTGATCTCTCTGGAATTTTCCTTCGATTCTACTCGTGCACATGTCTTCGCTGTTGCATCATTTCCCGAATCTGAGCATTATCATTGCGTATTCTGTGAGTTTTGAAACCGCAGCTGACATCTTCTGCACCTCCCTGTACAAAACTGTCCAGTGTCAGACATTTTGCTAGATTTTGAGGTTAATCTGTGCAAACAAAAAGTTAAATCACTGTATCACAGTGTCAAATTCTCTTATCAAAACTATCTACAATTATCTGGGACCGACGTTAAAAACAGCAAAGTGTAACAATCTTTCCAAGTATCTAAGGAGATATTATTTCCAGTTACCCATGGAGAGCCTATTATAGATTTCTTTAACTCAACTACTGGCATCAAATAAATTCGCACTGTGTGTGACTAATTGAATCACATTGCCCTTCTTTATTTTGAAACTCATAAATCCGAACTGCGCATTCCGTTGAACTCCACATATAGTAGCTCGTAGAAATTTCTGCAGTTCGTTCCAGGTTTACACCTTCTGAACGAAACTGCGTGCTCGTTTCCCCAATATCTCCTTTATCTAAATCCAAAATGATTTAATACCTCTATTTAAAAGCTTCAGCCATTCGTGATCACCTATTGAATTCAGATAATTATTCACTGACTCAATAAGTTTCTATGTTTGGGATTAGCTTCCATCAACTAGCGCTAAAATTACTAATTCCAGCGCTAACGCTCGTGCTATGCACCACAATTGATTGGGATGTCTTGCTGCATCGTCGGCATTTTTGTGAGTAATCACGCCCTGAGCGTAACAACATAAAAACCAAAAGGAACACTAGAGAAAGGTAAAGTTACCCCTCTAAAGAAGAACAGAAAATATATATGAGTTCTCTGCGCAACTCCCGGTAGGGTACTGCAATTTTGAAACAGAAAGCAAGTACCTATCTCTCTACTTCAACAGAAAACAGAGCTGTGTGCAGCCTGTGACGCTCTTACACTCGAAATGACAAAACACACCAACAGCGAGTGTTGTGAATGTCACTTTGCGTAATTAACTCCTGTTGTACTATTCACATGGTGGGTATTTTGTTAACCCCAAAATTGCTCTAGAATCATCAGATCTATTTCACAACTCCCCACTCCAGTACTCGAATAGAGACTGTGAGAAAAAAGATTCCCATTATTTCCTGCGTAATCCACGACCCCTATGAAACTGTATCCTCTTAAGACTGGTGGTAGCCACTCCTTGGCGCTCACGGCCCAACCGCTTTGGGTATCCGCGTTACCAATTAGTCCTTAGTAATCTGACCTCTTTCGCCATCATTAAAGACATTAAAATCATACCCTTACCTTTTTAAATTCAGAACACCATGCCAACATTTTAAAATCAGAATGCCGCTGCCGCCATTAATTCTGTAACAGAAACAGAATTACTTTTGAAAGTGTGCATGCGATATCTCGATCTTTCTTCATGAAAGAGGCGTGAAGGTTGCTCACGATAACATTGCATCCATTTCTCCCCTCTCTCTCTCTCTCTCTCTTTCTCTCTCACGTGTATCGCCTCTCTCTCTCTCTCCTTAAACTCAGTTCACCCACCCGAATCGCACTCATTCTCACCAAATCAATTAAATGGACCATTTAAAAACGCAATAGTTTCTACAAAAATAGGTTTATTATTCCAAATAACCCAACAAGAAATGAATAAACAAAGCAAGATTAAAATGCATAATAAATGAATTACATCTGAGTTAGATAACTAAACTCTGAACTACAAAACACTTCTGATTAAGAGAGTCTCACTATATTTAATAATGAAAATATCAAACTCACACCTCTCCCCAAATCATCAACATAGTCATGTCAAAAAAGAAGCAGTCTACCACATGTATTGAAACAGTCCACACTGTCTGTCCACAGACATCATCGGAAGAATTAAACATGATAGAAAACTCCCAAAAATATATGAAATGCAAAACACAATAATGGAAAGTGTAAAATGCATAGCCAAGATATGGCAAACGTAACATGACAAAATAATAATATGAAAGAGGTATGAATATTCATATTAAATCTCCCACACCAGTTCAAAAGTTCATAATGATTAGAAAATCATGGTAAAAATCACAAGTTCAATTTTCTCCCATAAAAACGAATTTGAAACTCTACCTTATCTGCCGATTCAAAGCCTGGATCCTCTCCAAGCTACGTCTAGACAACTGCCTGCAGTTTCTGCTCCGTTAATGAACGATCAAACTCACTTTTAGGGCAGATTTTGGCATAATCTACAGAATAAATTAACGCACGTGCGAATATCCATAACACTTCGGAAGATCACCTGACCGGCAACATTGCTGAGAATCAAACTGTTGCTGAATACAAAGATTTTACCTCAAGTCTCTCAAACCTAGTTCCATCTGACTCCATAAATTCTTCCATCATCTTAAGAAAGCATTGAAGCTATGATGCATATATGTGTCACCTTTAAAATTTAATAGCAACCATATTTTCTGAAATATATATGTATACATATATATATATATATACTTTATATATATATATATATATATATATATATATATATATATATATATATATATATATATATATATATATATATATATATATATATATCTTCCAATTCCACCACCATTGTCTCATTATGTACACTTGAGTGTAGGGGTCCAAACTCCTGTGTTTGGGAGGTACTTTGGGTCTACACACAGAAATGTGGAAGGGTACTTTTAAGATGTGTCATTCAGGTAGGTAAATAAATTATTCACTAGGAGTACTTATCATCAGGGAAACTGAACATTCCCATATCGTAATCCCTTTTTTCGTTTACCTCCTACTGTGTGAGCTTTTGTACTGGTTCTCGAATGTTCTTTACAGATACCAGCTGATGCCTCTGTTTTGAAGGAGATGGCGTCTGCCCTCAGGCCAATCCAACAGTCTTGTTCAGTCCACCTTTTAGTCAGTAAGAGAAGCCTTGCTGTAATTCCTTAGCAGTGTCACTTGCATGACACTCTTTCTGTGAACTGGAACCCATAAGCTACAAGCAGCCTTGGCCACATGTGGCTACGTAAGCTTTAAAAGGAAGACACTGCAGATCATCCCGCCATTATTGCAAAGTGCACATTGTAAGTCAACCCATGACATGTGTTATATTGTTTAACCTTGTTTCCTGGGCATCTATCTTGCCTGGAGAATTCTTCCTTACTGCAGCAAATTTATCAATGTTGAATTATTGCAAGAATTATGAAACATACTGAATTCCTAAAGGAACCAAAATCTGGATTACCAGAGCCAGTAGTTCCCCATTGAGCTGTAAATGTTATCATTAATTTTCTTTATTGAGAGTATTCTACTATTTGAAATCTCATAATCTATGTGCAATAAAGCAGAATCTTGTATCGATCAGAACTTTCAACTGGCAACCTACCATTATTCTTATGTGTGATTTTATTTCTTCACGAGTGTTATGGGGTTTTATGGCTGTCCACGGTGAGTGTTGTTCAAGGCTTATCTTAACCAATATTTCATTAAAGTAACCAACCCGTGTCACAACCGTAAGAATGGCAACCCAAAACTAGGATTCTCTGCAGTAAATGAGCAAAATTATCTCCTGCTATCTTGTCTGCATAAGTTATGTGAACCTTAAGTAAATCATTTAATTTTTCAAATTTCCAAGGCAAGATTGAAAAAAGGAACGAGAGGTAAGGTGTTACCAAATCTCAGTGTTTGTTTTACTTGAAGTGAGATAGGTAGTGAATTGTATAATCTTGACTTTGTGATAGGAAGTGAATTCAGCCTTAGAGAAATAGGAAGAGCAAAACAAAGCAGCCCCAAAATTTCTTAATTTAGCAGAGCAGAAATAAAACCATGAACTTTTCCCAGTGTTGGACAGATGATGTCTCATCCAAGTCATTTGGTTAATAAGGTTGTGAGTTAGTTATTTAGTAAGGGCTTTGTCTTGCATGTGGCAATATTGCATGTTAGCTCAGTTAGCTTGATTAGCTTAGTGCATGTGAGGGGAGAGAAAGGGTGTGCAACTTTCTCTCAGATAGGTGCAGTGGACATTTGTCAGTTCATAGGACCTGGGAATACCACCAGCATGCCAGTCCAAACATACCCGCTCACCTTGTCTACCTGCTGGCTTCACGCCAGATAAATTCGCTCAGACAGAAAGTTTCACTGAATTCCAAAATCCTTCATTTGTTGAATAATTGCTGTCACTCGCATATTGCTTACCTAAAGAATTGTTTGCATTTTATTCGCATACAAGAGATCAGTAATTAAATTTGTTTCTCATAAACAAGAAAGGTTTGTCTTTTGTCTTAGTATATGCAGGTGTATATTCTTGTGCACGTGACCAGTAGCCATTAGAGTTTGTTCACAACAAACCCACGTGATCCCAGTGATTCAACTATGTGATCCCATTCATTCAAACATCCGCATAGCTGTTTTGAATTTCACACGAGTAAATTAAAATCACTGTTAGCCAAACTTGTTATAATTCCTTTACACTAACGGGAACAGAACACATAGTTGTTATCTATTTGAGAGTGTAGTCAATTGCATTATTTAAAAAGCAAACTCCTCGTCAGTATTAATACGCTACTTGTTGAGAGAGAGAGAGAGAAAACTTCAGTTATCCTTAAACGTACACTATTGTTTTACCCAATTCATAGGAGACATGTTTGTTATATGTGGATATATCACGTGATGAATACAAACCATTGATTTACAACAGTCGGGTTTTAAAAACAAAAAAACCCCTTATGGGTTATAAAATCTCTGGGATATGTTTCATCAGCATATAGGTTTTTTCTTTTATCCATTTTATGCGTAGTGCTGTCACAATTTTACACACTCATGTCCACACTGCTTATGTAAATTTTCCCAAGCCATTCACTAAGTGCTTTTAGGTTACTGAGTGGGTGCTCGAACCATTTCTCAAAAGAAAAGAAAGGCAACCCAAACCAATAAACCTCTGCATCATAGAAGGAACCTGGGTGTAAGTTAAATTAAACGCAGTTGAGCAAACTGTAGTACACTGTGGGCAATTCTCAAGACTTGCTTATAAACCACAAGCAATAACCGCACATTAAGTACAAATCTCTGAGTGTGTGTTGGTGAATACCGCTTAGGCCAGGGCCTGTGGACACAGATTTTGCAGCCCCACCAAAACTTCCTCCCTCATAGCGAAAGGGAGTCCACAACCTTTTTGGTTCTTAGGAACTAGCTGCCCACGAGTGCTAACCAAAGGATTTCCCCTTCACAGTGCCACCGACTGGGTGCACTGCCAACCAAGTAACCCACCTGAAATGTCTTTTCTTTTTCTACTACTCATTGTGTGAGCTCTGCTTCATGCAGAGTGCCATTTCCTTCTGTACAATTTACTGTACGGTTAACTAGTGTCATGCTTCGTAACCCACAGGCACACCAATGCCACCCAAAGAAGAGTCCTGTGTTTTACACAACCAGCACCTGTGCTAGTAGACACGGTACCAACCATTAGTGTGTCCACCAACAATACCATGAGTCACTACGGTGTCTGTGAGTCCCAAGAAGTCTCGCTCACCAAGGACCGCTCCATTTAGTGTGACCATTTATCGGCAAACTCAGCCACAGCACCACCTGTAAACAGGTGCATTCCAGCCTAAGTGTCACCCTCACAAGGGACACTTCCATAGCGTGCTTTTCCATTCACTCCGCCAAGAGCAGAGTGCTAATCCTGTGCCATCACTTACATGGCTCGATTCCCAGCTCATTTTGATGCGCCTGAACTCCCCCGCAACATGTCGCTGGAAACTTACCAAGCCTTCATGGATATGGGGAAGGGTGCGGGGCTACAGGAAGAGTATCAAACCCAGTGGAGACAGCTGGATGCCATGCTGCCAAGAGAAAAGAAAGAAAGAGAAGAGCAGGAAGGAGAGAGAAGACCAACAGAAACACAAACTGGCAAAGGAAGAAAGAGAAGAAATAAGAGGAAGGAAAGGAAGAAAGAGAAAGGAAGGAAAGAGAAGAGCAGCTGAAGGAGCGAGAAAAGCAATGGCAACATGAAATAGCACTGAAGGAAAAGGAGCTTGAGCTGGAGAAAGCCCAACAAGACAACACCACAACTCTGGCCCAACAACAAGCTGCTAACCCCACACCTTCCACACCTCATTCCAATATCTCTAGCATTAACTCACTCATGCTGACATGGACTGACGATAAGCCAGAGCTATGGCTGGAAGAGGTAGAGGCGCATTTCTCTAATTACAATACCACTGAGATGGAAAATGCGCCTTGCTTCTTGCCAAGCATATGACTGGTAAAGCCAAGGCCACCCTCTGCATGCTGAATAATGGTGCCAGGGGAAACATGGATGAAGTTCGTTGGGCCATAATCAAGGCATGCAAGATCACACCGGGAAATGGAGACAACGGTGGAGGGCTCTGCCGAAAGAAATCGGTCAGACCTGGGCTGAATGGGCCTATCATAAAACCCAGGCGGGCTTGGCAGCACTGGCTCGATGCCATGGATTGCACGGAATTTGAGGGCCTGTTCAACTGGGTGATGCTGGAGGATTTCTTCCAGTATGCCCCTAGGTCCTTTGCCATGTACATCAATGACAAGCAACCCCAGACATTCACGGAAGGCTGTCTCATGGCTGACGATTGGGAAACCTTCCACCCGTCTTCCAGCATGTCTCATCGACACATAGTGCCACCCAGTCATTTCTAAGGGCCAGTTCGCCCGAAGAACAGACTCCCTTCCAAGCCTCCAGTATGCAACCACTGCTGTAAGATTGGACATTCAGAGTCTGAGTGTCACTTTAAAGGGGGAGCTACTGGAAGCTTCCTTCCAAGCTTTTTAAGAAATGCGAGGGCTCCTCTCCATCCAGCTCCAACCAAACCTCACCACCCACTAACACCACAGCCAGTCCAGCCCAAATCCCAAAGGCCCCTGCAGAAACTGTGGTCAGTCTCAGTGCTCACTGCCCACGCCAGGTATCCTGGCAACAAAACATATCGGTGAAGAATCCAGTGCCACGATAACTCCAGTGCCCAGCTTCCTGAAGAGTGGACCAACCCTTAAGTTAGTCTTCAGTGGCATACCTTAATGGGGATCTCGCCAAGAAGAACTGCCACCATGCTAGATACGCAGGAGAAGATGTCAACCTGATTGCTCCAAGTCACGAGTGCCAGCCAGTGCCATCATCAACAAAGATGAAAGATGGACCATAAACTGGGTCGAAGATGCCTTAAAAGACATCCCTAAGGTCCAGCTCCAGGTCAGTACACCTTGGGGCCCCAAAAGCATTGCCTGGGCATGGTGAGCTCTATCAAGCCAGGGTGCCATTTCCTAGGGTGAGATTTGCTGGGGATCTACCCTTCAAGAGGTGCCCCGTGCTGGATGACAGCTGACAGCCAGATGAGATAGCTTGAAGTCCTTCCTCACTGAGACACAGCTGCCCAGGTGCCAGAACTTCTGAAGGTTGCAGGTGATTGCAACCAACGTGAGGATTTTGATCCCACCTTGCAAACACAGAGGTATCCAACCAGCTAGAAGATGTAAAGATGGTTAAATGGAGAGGGCAAGGTCCTCCTTCAAGATTTCTCAACGACTGGCTGAAACCCCATGTCATCAAACAAAGGTGGTGGTAGTGCCTCCTCAAGATGCAAAAAGGAAGTCACTTCAGGCTGGCTCATGGCGAACAAAAGGGCCACTTTCACCCTAACCTGGCAAAGTTGCTGGAGGGAAAGTTTTGCTGGCCAGGGTGGCATAAGTCAAGTAAGACTTACATCACATTTGTCCCTCCTGCCAGCTCACAGGGAAACCAAACGAGGCCGTCCCAAAAGTGCCCATCCAAAACATTCCGTCAGCCGTCCCCTTCCAGAACGTTGTCATTGACTACTACACGCTGGAGGGATGCAAGAAGCAGAACACCAGAAACGCCCACGTCCTCACAATCATCAATCGGTTTACCCAACATCCAGATCACCAGCTCCAAGAATGCGATAAAAGCCTTGATCCATTTCTTCTGCCATTTTGGTTTCCTGCCACCATCCAAAGCACGAGGTCACGTATTTCTTGTTGAAGGAATCTTAAGACAGTCTAGCTAGCCATTGTATTACTCACCTCCACTGACACCCTACCACTCTGGTCGAGCCAAGGCGTGATCAAGCATTTCCACCAGACGCTGGTGCCCAACACTCCACCTTGATGGAAGAAAACAGAGCAGGGTGGAAGGAGAATCTGCCCTATGCCCTATTTTCCATCTGGCAGGTCCGTCCAAGACCCTAAGGTACAGCCCTTTGAGCTTTTATTCTCTCATTCCACACAGGACACCCTCAACATTTTGTAGGCTTTGGCAACCCTGAAAAGGCAGCATGGCCAGAGAACTACCTACTATCCAGCAGAAAATCAGAGTATCCTGGGCTGTGGCCCAGTCTTATGAAGCAGCAACCCAAGAGTGTGTTAAGGGCGTGTTGGCAAAGAGGCCAGGGTCCTTAGCTTTGAGGTTGGAGAGCAAGTATTAGTACTGCAGCTGGGATCCACTTGCCCCACAAAACCCAGTCCACAGGGCCCTACAAGATCCTGGGCAAGAAAGGCCAACTAAACTACTTAGTGGACTGTAGCAAAAGGCGAGTGAAGTGGCTCCACATCAATCTACTTAAACATCAGGGGAGAGCTACCCCAAGAGCAGCACCTCAAGAATTCCCTCCTCTGGAACAATGGTTGGCTCAGTGGGGAGGGTTCCCCACCTGAGAAGAATTTGGAAATTCTGTCAAATATCAGTTACACCACGCCAGGACTCAGCGAGGGCAGGAGACAAGACATCAAGAACCTCCAATCCAAGTGCCTATACATGACAAAGAATGAACTGGGGTGCATGTTGATGACGGAACGCACCATTCGGCTGGAGGAATCCACTTAGCCAATCGCGCACCTTATGTTGCATGATCTATAAATTTAGTCAACCCCAACATGCTGAGAGGATAACTTTGCACAGGTTCAGCTCCAGCTAGACCTGGGCCTGATTGAAAAAATTGGTGTCGTAGTCCCTGGGCCTCCCCGGTGGTGTTAGTTCGATAATGGAGGTGTCATCGTTTGGCTTTGCATCGACCTTGAAAAGTTGAAAGCTAGTGACAAAGCCAGAAAAACCGCACCAATCTTTAAAAGAGGTCTGCCTGGAAAGCCTAGGTTAGGCCCCCTTTCGTTCAAAAATTGACTTGGAAAATTACTGGCAGGTTCTGCTGTCACCAGACTCCCGGTCCTAAATGCCTTAACTCAATCCTCCAGGTACTACCAGTGCGGGTCATGCCTTAGGCCTGAAAAAGCTTTGCGAGCTGCCTTCAGCAACTCATGAATAAAGTGTTGGCAGGCATCCCGGCACTGTTAGTTAGGTAGCCATGACGACATTGTCATCTACGCTAACTCCTGGGAGGATTACTTACAAATTCCTGGCCCAAGTGTTCTAAACATTACAAAACTCTGGGTACCCTGGTGGTCAACCTTTTTTCAAATGCCAGTTTGGGGTCCAAGATTACATGTCTCCACGTTGCGGGCAATGGCAAAAGTTGATGACAAGGAAGGCAAACATCCAGGCCATCAGGAGATGCCCGACCCTACCAAAGAAGGACGCCTAACAGTCCTTGGGGTGGTCCATTATTTCAGTCGTTACATCCCAAACCTCTTGGAAGTTGTCCCCATAACCAACTTGTTCAAGGGAAACAAGGAGTTTCACTGCACCCCATATTAAGAAGGCCTGAAAATCACCTCAAGGTCCTGATCAACAAGTTGAACTGAGAACCCCAGACTATGACCAACTTCTATTTGGCAGTGAATACGAGTGAATGTAAAGTGTTGGCGCCTTCCATTTCCAAGAGAAGGATCGGATGTAATAAAAAAAGTGTATCACCTGCTACCAAAAAAGTTGAACTTGGCGCAGATGAGGTACAGTACTATTGAAAAAACTTATGAGGTTGGTTTTGGCAATAAAATATTTCGAGACCTATCATAATCATTTTCCATTAACTGTCCTGAAAGATCACAATTTGGTCTACCTACCAACTAGGAATCAGAATAAAAGACTCATGTGGTGGTGTCTTGATCTCCAAGACCATAATTGGATGATCCAACAGATCGAAGGCACTGATGATAAAATAGCACGTGCTCCTCAGGCACTGGCCCAATCCCAAACCCAATGCCTTAAAGTAGTAACCTGTAAATTTGTAAATAAAATGTTGTCCTATTTTTAAAGACATTGAGCTTCTGTGGCACTTTTGGCACAGTGCCTTTTTAGTAGATTATATACCAAATCTAAAATTCAGAGGAGGCTTCATATTCTCTCAAAATGGGTTCTAAAACCAAAAATTAAGTAAGGTATAATGAGTTAGAACTGCCCAAATCTCATCCTGAAAACCACATCCTAGCCACTCATACATTATGTTGCATTCATTAACAACTCATGTTGCATGTTCCTTTTAAAATGTTTTGCAAATGTGCATTGTAATAGTACTGCAAAAGTTAGATCATTGTCAACTTAAATTGGTGCTGTGGCAGCCTGATTATATGTCATTTAATGATAATGTGCAACTGTAAATTTAAACTGTCATCAGAGACAGCCAGTAAATAACCCACTGATACCTTTGAGTTAGTGTTAGAGACCTTAATTTAAGTCAGCTATTGTACTCACATCCCTCCTAGAAGTTAGGTAGATCACCTTAGTTATCCTCATTGCATGGGCAAGATCCATTACAGGGAAGGGATTAACACAACCGAGACTAGTGAGTCTTTCACGCAAACTTTCATGCCCAGAAGGGAGAAATGTCTGCTTAAAGGGGGAGCTCTTACAGATTTCCACCACCATCGTCTCTTTGCTTACTTAGTGTAGGGGTCAAAGTCCTGTGTTTTAAGGGGTGGCCACCCAGAGCCTATACACAATTGTCAAAGGGTACTTTTAAGGTGTGTCATTCACAATGGATCCAGGTAGGAGAATGAATTATTCACTAGGGAGTGCTTAATGCCAGGGAAACCGAACGTCCCAGATTTTAATCCCTTTTCTGTACTGGTTCTTGAATGTTCTTTACAGATACCAGCTGATGCCTCTGTTTTGAAGGAGATGGCATCTGCCCTCAGCCCAATCCGACAGTGATATAGGGATGTGAGGCAGGCAGCTTGCTCTCAGTCTTACTGTGTCTGCCTTTTAGCCAGTAAAAGAAGTCTTGCTGTAGTTCCTTAGCCGTGTCACGTGCACGGCACTCTTTCTGTGAACTGAAACCCATAAGCTACAAGTGGCCTTAGTCACAAGCGGCTATGTGAGGTTTAAAAGGAGGACACCGCAGATAGTCCAACCATTATTGCAAAGTGCACATTGTAAGGCAACCCATGACACGTGTTATATCGTTCACCCTTGTTCCCTGGACATCCATCTAGCCTGGAGAGTTCTGCCCTACTGCGGCAGATTTATCAATGTTGCAGTACTGCAAAAATTATGTAATTGTAGGGCTTTGCTAAAGGAACCAAAATCCGTATTACCCGAGCCACTGGCTCACTGTTGTGCTGTAAATGTTATCCTTAATTTTCTTTATTGAGAGTTGAATCAGTATTCTACTATTTGAAATGCCATAATCTGTGGAATAAAGTAGAATCTTGTATTGATCAGAACTTTCAATTGGCAACCTGCCATTATTCTTATGTGTGATTTTATCTCTTTATGTGTGTTATGGGGTTTTACGGCTGTCCACCGTGAGTGTTGTTTAAGGCTTATCTTAACTAATATTTCATTAAAGTAACCAACCATGGCCAACCGTAAATACACACACACACACACATACACACACACATATATATATATATATATATATATATATATATATATATATATATATATATATATATATATATATATATATATATATATATATATATATATATATATATATGTGCGCGCTTATATAACGACTATATAGAGTGAGAGAGGAAGAGAAAGGACAGAAAGAAAGAGAGAGAAATTTAGATGGATGTATCTAACTTCAATTTTATTTCGAAATAAAAGCGTCAAAGTATGCATGTATCCCCCTTTTTTCTCTCTATTGTTCTTTTATTGCTAAATTTATTCTTTTGTTCTTTTGTATTTGGGGAGCGGTAGGTTTTGTAGAACGGGAAAATTAGGTTTTATATTTTTGCTCGCTATTTTGTGCCCATGACACGGGGATATGTTACATCACAGACTATTGAAAAAAAAAATCTTTATTTTTAAAGCTGACGAAAAGAGCCATGTACCGCCTTTTATTATTTCGCTTCGCGCAGTGCTACCTAACGAGCTACTCTCTCTCCCTCTCTCTCTCTACACACACACACACACACACACACACATTTATATTTTTGAAGGGCGTGGCGCCGGATAGGCATAGCCATTAGTTTTTCAGTAAGTCTTCAGGGATGAGTTTCTAAGTACCAAATCCTTTGTCTTGACCCCAGGAATATATATATATACAGTATATATATATATATATATATATATATATATATATATATATATATATATATATATATATATATATATATATATATATATATATATATATATGTATATATAAGGGCCAGATAACTACCCTTTGTTTCACTCTTCCATATCATCGTGAATCAGTATATACACACACACACACATGTATATATATATATATATATATATATATATATTGTTAGTCGATTGTTCCTAGTGAACTACCCTCCTTTGTTTTCTTTGTTTTTCTTGTTCACTTTGTTTGTCACCTCTCGTCAGTCATTACAGCCCAATTGCTTGTTTATTTTGAATCACCTCATCTCACACAGATCAATATTATATATATATATATATATATATATATATATATATATATATATATATATATATATATATATATAAATTTTTTTATCACACCGTGATTTATATATAATCATGAAGCTACAAATGTCGTTTAATATCATATATACCTATATCTCCGATGGAGATATATATATATGATAAATATATGGGACGCGAACCCTACATGGACCCATTCAATATGGATATATCAAGGTGGTATCTATATCCATATATCCCATATATATATCATATATATATATATATATATATATCGGATATAGAGAGGAGAGAGAGATTAAAGAGAGAGAGATTATATATATAGATATATATATATATAGAGGGCACTGTAGCTATATAAAAATACACACATACACACATATATATATATATATATATATATATATATATATTTATATATATATATATATATATATATATATATATATATATATATATATATAGATAGAGAGAGAGAGAGAGAGAGAGAGAGAGAGAGAGAGAGAGAGAGAGAGAGAGAGAGGCTGTCAGCTCAGTTATCTTTCAATCCTGAGTGCAACCCACCACAGACATGTAAAGTTAAAGGGCATATTTCTTGTCAACAGAGGCACAATGGTGTTTAATAGAAATGGCCAAAGCGTTCCGGACCTGTGGAGTTTCGACCTCGGACTCTTTCCCAGGAAAGTTTCCAGTAAATTTTTTGCTTTTGCCATGCTGCTTTCTTGTCTTACCTATTTTGTGTCTCGCCTGTTCTGTCATCCTACCATTATCCACTGTCTTTTAGCCCCAAAAACATGAATCCACTGCTGTTTTATACTCTTGCTAGTTTCTGTAGTCTCTCTTTACTATTTCCAGTCAGTGCTATTGAATCTGAAAACATCAACCACTCCAGGGTCCTTTCATGACTCATTTCCTTAACCTTCAACTTTTGCCACCTTCATTTGCTCTCCTTTCTTTAACATCTTATGTCCTTCCATAAAGATGTTGTACAGACGGGCAGTTATAACACAACCTCATCTCTGACCAACTCTTACATCAACCAGTCAGTCTCTCTTTGATCTACTCTGATATGCACTTCATTTCCATCACAAACATTCAACTGTAATCAACAAACGTTCCTGTATACAAAGCCTTCCTTCTTATCAGATCTATCTTAAGCTTCTTCTATGTCTTTTATTTAGAAGCCGACGTACGGATTGAGCAGCATAAGTCTTCTGTCAAAACTGGGCAAACATCCAATTCTATATTTATTCATTTAAGTGAAAACTCTCACAGGATAAATTGGACTGAAAGTTTAGTGACTGCCAGATCGAAAGATTTCACGAAATCTTTTAGAATCTGCTTTTTACAGCTTCCTTCTAGTTGTAATTTTAATCTTAACCCTGGCATGTATTATTTGGACCTCTGTATAAGTAAAATGTTAAAGAATGACCTAAAATTAAAAATTAGATAAAATCACTGACTGAATTAAAATTAGTTACCTTATATACAGTATATTTTCTATGTATCCGTATATTTATTATATACACACACACACACCTTTCGACAGGTCCTTTACAGTGTCAAAGGCACACAGTGTTTCATTTTATCTTATTTATATTCATCACACATATTTTCGTGATTCAGTTATATATATATATATATATATATATATATATATATATATATATATATATATATATATATATATATATATATTTTTATATATATATGGTCAGTCACCTTCCTTGTATAATCTTTTAATTGCCCTGTCCCTGCTTCTGAGCCGCTGAGCCTAATCCTTTGTAAAATCTCTTAAATATTAACCCGGTTTGGTAGGTCTGCTAATTCTTCAATTTTGTTGGATTCCAGGTACATATTTTTTCCTTTGTAATCCCCATCTGTCGTTTATACAAGTTTTCTTTGTAAACTTATTTTCATATTTCTTCAGTCTGCTAAGTAAAGGGCTATAAGTCGAAAGGCCTTGCAGAACTCCATAGTTTCTCTTTCCTTTGTGGATTTTATCTTTATTTAATTATTCATCACGTTCCATATCTTCGTGATTCAGTTATACACACACTATATATATATATATATATATATATATATATATATATATATATATATATATATATATATATGTATATATATGTGTGTACATGTGTGTATGTATACATGTGTTAGTAAGTATGTATGCACGTGCGCCTGTGTATGTGTGTGTGCGTGCGTGCTAGAATCTCTGCGTTTGTAAGAGAGGAATATTATAGCTACCTTGCTGAATTTCATTTTTATTATTGAATAAAAACTTTTTTAAAATCCCTAGATAGCTGTAGGATTACCAGATCGTAGTTGTATACGCTTTGGGAAACATCAAATCTAATTCTAACTCCCCATTTTACGTCACATATAAAACTAAGCGTTTTATTCTGGCTGAGCCAAGGCTGCCTGTGTTTCTGCAGTGGCCTATATATTCTCCACGAGGATAAACACATATGAATGCTGCCTGAAGAGCGCGCTCTCTCACTCTCTTTATTTTATATATATACTATATATATATATATATATATATATATATATATATATATATATATATATATATATATATATATATATATATATATATATATATATATATATATATATATATATATATATATATATATATTGCAATCGTAACAATTTGTCTCCTCTGGTATTGGAAGCTTCTGAGACAAATAAACAACATACATTGCCACATTTACCGTCCAGTTTCATAATTATATTTAAACCTCCTCTGGTGATGCCCTCCACGGTATCAGGCTCATCAGCAGCATATCGGCCCTCCTACTCGCATTTCACCGAATCTCGATCTGTCACACCATCTAACTACCAATTTCATTTCTTCCTTCTCATCCTCTTTCCCAACACTTTTGAGTTATATAACATATTCACTAATCTATCCTCTTCCATTCTCTTTATAAGTCCAAATAACCCTGGACACTATTGATCTAGCAAGATTTCAGAATGGGATGACTAAGGCCACTATAAAACTTTACTACTCAGAATGAAAAACAAATTGTCGGCGTGAAAGCAAAATACATAGCATCTTAGACATGAGGTTTTATAATCTGGCCTTTACGACTTCTCCAAGCTTATTTTGAACTAACTTGGACACCTAAAATATCTTTGTCAGAGTGAAGGAGTTGGTTAGCAGTAGAGACAGGTACAAGCCAGGGCACCAAAAATTGAATTACAGGCATTAAACTTGACAGAATGCACTGTATCGCCTCAAGTATTTTTCCTCAAGACTATTAATGATAGACGAAGAAAGAGAAGCCTAATAACGTGAACATCACTAATATGGATATGATAGTTTTTTTTTATAAAAATCGTCTTATTTCGAAACTTATTGGTGATGAAATGGCTTACTCGCCATTACTTTATGGGGCCAAAAATGAAATGCATGTCAAAGAAATGCTGACTCTGTTTCGATACACTTGTGAATCATCCAAAGTTTAAGAAACAATGTTATAAAATACAAGAGATGAAAAGTGGACACCCGATCGAAGCGGATATAATTTATAATGCATCACAAGAGAGAAAGAGGGACAGATATCACATCTGTTGAAGAAAATTTGATCTATTTCATTCATTATTGCTTCATAGGTTCCCCAAAATGTTCCGAAGAAAATATTTTTTCCGGGAGGTTTCTTAAACGAATAACCAATTATTTGAGTATGAAACTCCCATATTTTATCTCCATGAGTCAGAAAAATTATCATATCCTAAAAATAAATGCCTGCTTATCGACCTTCTATCCAAGAATTTCCTTAACTAGATGCCATAGCTTACCCATCCTCTCAAAGCATTTCCATAAACGTGACGTAGCTAATCCTGGATATTCTATGATCCCAATAAACCTAGAAAGCCTCTGAGAGAAGTCACTTTGACATCTGATAACATTCCATACGGCAGATGCCTCCCATAACGCCTTGACTTCATTTGTTGCAAGAGGCAAATGGACGCGTCCCAGGAATCTGCAATAATTCCAGAGTTATGTATGGCTGTAGCTTTGGTGTTTGAATTACCTTCCATACTTAGGGCTACAGTGCTGGAAGGGGTTTCCTTCAATATCTTAGCAGCCAGAGTGACCCCATTCGGCTTCATTCACTCCAGTACCTCATCCATAACAGGCCGGAAAGCCGCTGGATGTTACTAGAAGACCTGGAACCCCTCCGCTTGTTGACTTCATCCCTCTCTCTCTCTCTCTCTCTCTCTCTCTCTCTCTCTCTCTCTCAATCATTAGCTTGGGAAATTTATAGCAAGCACTAGCTCACGTTTCGCTATTCCAGCGACACTTTAGAAGAGGAAACGTGATACGTAATGTATATACCGGAGAGAAGTCAGTTTCCAGGTCAACAACAACACCAAGAACTTCGTCACTCTTCTTCTTCCTCCAGAGCCGTTTTACACGTCAAGCCACAAGATGAACTGTGTATATTTCTAGCTGAATAAGGACAATTTTCAAATATATCAGTGTTGATTCCTCTTCCCCTTACTCCCACTCTCTCTCTCTCTCTCTCTCTCTCTCTCTCTCACACACACACACACACACACATAGCTCAATAATCCCTAAACCTTTTGGCATGGGTTTTCAATGGATCTTCTACCTCAGTTTTCCCAGTTCTTTTTATATATTTCAATTCAAATTTTGCATTTACTTTCCCCATTTTTATATTTGGTCCTGAACGCTATCTTTATTCCGTTTGCATATTTATGGCCCCGTTCAGTGATACCCTTGTACTGTTTCTGCGATCTTTTTTTTATCCCTCTCGTCTACTGACTTTCGTGCTCTCACATTTCATTGTATGACTATGCATTTCTTGCGTTTATTTTTGGACAACGCGAACTTGTAAAATATCAGCAATTCATGAGTTAGCTTTACACAATAAGTAATAAATGTAAACCTGGAGGATCTGCAAGCTTTTCAGTTTTATGTAAAAGATAACTATTGTGCCGGCTTTGTCTGTCCGTCCGCATTTTTTCTGTCCGTGCTTTTTCTCTCCGCCCTCAGATCTTAAAAACCACTGAGGCTAGAGGGATGAAAATTGGTACGTTGATCATCCACCCTCCAATCATCAAACATACCAAACTGCAACCCTCTAGCCTCAGTAGTTTTTGTTTTATTTAAGGTTAAAGTTAGCCGTAATCGTCTTCCGGCAACGGTATAGGATAAGTCACCACCGTACCGTGGTAAAGTTTCATGGGCCTCGGCTCATACAGCATTATACTTAGATCACCGAAAGATAGATCTATTTTCGGTGGCCTTGATTACAAGCTGTAGCGGCTGTACGGAAAACTAGATTGCGCTGAAGAAACTTCGGCGTATATTTTACTTGTTTAATTAAGAAACAATAAACAAGAATAGAGGTGCACAGTTATCAGGAATAGAGTGCATAATCTAATCAACAGAAATAAATACAAAGAGACCCTGTGTGGTATATATCGAATACATCGGGTTTTAATTCGGTTACTTTATGGAAACTTTAGCATTTGAATACACTTTGCCTAACATGCGACCCATTTTCATCATATTACGGTAAATCTGCACAAAGCCCCTTTTTGCTAAATGACTAGCTTGTTTGGAAAATGGCCTCTACCAAAATCTTTTTGTAAAATGACCAGACCTATTTGTATTTATTTTCCAAAACGTCACTGACCCTACAGTTCAAAAACTGGCCAAACCGGTTGTCTTTTGTCAAAATATAACCGAACATCTGGCTAGTTTACAAAAAGGCCAGCAAACTAAATTCATTTAAATGTGTGTGTGTAAGAACTTGCTCTCTGCTAATCTTACAAGTTACAAACATGTAGCCAACTGATACCAAGTACAAGTATTTATAAGTGGACATGTTTATGCAAGAATCAAATTTGATAGGAAAGGTGCTTTAGGTTATGGTTTGTGTTTGTGTGCTTGTACGCATGTGTACGCTAGTAGTAGTAGTAGTAGTAGTAGTAATGGGAGGTGACTGGTGAGGCAGTCATTATTTGGACCCTAGTGAACTCCGTCGAGGGCGTGAACAGCTGTGTCATTTTTAGTACCTTGCTCATATATTTTTTGAAATTCACCGCAGCATACAATATAAAGATCGCCTTTTACACAAATATGCTCCTCTGACCTTCACCGTCTTATACTGGTGTTCATAATCTTTATTTGTTTGTTATTCCCATTTGCATAATCCTTTACCTCTTTTCTATTTAATCCTCTGAGGGGATTTTTTTTTCGGCATGTTAAATACTTTTTCGCCTTGTTCCCTGTGACCGAATAATAATAATAATAATAATAATAATAATAATAATAATAATAATAATAATAATAATAATAATAATATCTTTACCATTTCTAAATGCAATTATCTTCGTCACCTCTTTTCCTTGTATTTTTCTTGTGAGATTTGTTAGTTACTCCTTTGATAAAATCTGCTCTATTTTATATGTTTGTCTTTACTTCTCGCTCCAATATCTTTAAAAAGGAACAACAAAGAATTTCTTTTGATAACGTTTCTCGCATGATTTTACCGGCATAGTGTTTTTGAGGTTGGGGGGCGGGGGGGGAGTCGCGCAAAAATATCGGTGTTGATAACCTAGTGTACATTACACCGCTCCTACATAAAATCTTTTACTCCGTTTTTAGCCTTCGATTTTTTTTTTTTTTTTTTTGTCATACCTGCAATATAAACGAGCTACATTAACTTATCTTACCTCCTCGTTTAATTCTAACCGCACACCGAAAGCCATTTTATGGGGAGACCCAAATAAAACTCTCGTTCTTGATATTTCTAATGTACTTTTCTCATTTACTAAAGCTTCCCATCCCAGTTGCTTGTTCTCATACGAGCTTATGCCGTTGGAGACAGTCCCGTTTCGTTTTCATCAGGTTAATGGATGGAAACGAAATTGCTCGCTTCATAATGTTAATGAAACATCGTTATGGTCACAATCGCCACCTGATGCTTTCACGATCCCAGGAACGAACCTTCGAGCACGAAAGCAAATAATCGTGGAGCCGACATCATAGAAGCAAAATGTACGAATAATTAAATGGAAAAAAGAATCCACACAAACACACACACACAGAGAGAGAGAGAGAGAGAGAGAGAGAGAGAGAGAGAGAGAGAGAGAGAGAGAGAGAGAGAGTAGTAGTAAGACTGCAAATTAATGTTAGCAAGGACACAAAAAGAGTAAGAAAATTAGAAAAAAGGGTCCAGAGAGAGAGAGAGAGAGAGAGAGAGAGAGAGAGAGAGAGAGAGAGAGAGAGAGAGAGGAAATCATATAATTTTTGTATATTTGTAAACGAATAGTAATTTTTCCTAATTTCAAGTACATTCCAACCCCTTGGCCGCCGAGGAGGATATAAGTCTTATTTCCGTTCATGCATACATACATAGATACATACATACGTACATACATACATACATCCATACAGACATACAACTGTCAAATTCAGACACATGACGTTGGTGCTGGAATGATCCACTCTCACAAATCCAAGAAGAATTGTAATCCTTTAACTAAGAGCCTTAAGCAGACACGTAAAAAGATTATTTTTTCACAATTATATTAATTATCGTGTTCTTTTTACATCCAGAAAATTTTCTTTTTCGTTGTTAGTTAGCGAACATTGAGTAAAGATCTGAATGCACTACTTCTAGCTACTGATTGCGATTGGCAGTGTATTTTATAACTTAATATTGCTGGGACAGCTATATACGTATAATTCTCGTGAGTGGATTTTAGAAAGATTGCATCAAAGTACCATAAAATGACATTGAATAAAGCTTTAGTTAAATGAATAAAAGAAAGCATAGATAAAATATATATTTTTTCATTCATCGCAGTAGTATTGAATGAAAGGTTTATATATATATATACATATATATATATATATATATATATATATATATATATATATATATATATATATATATATATATATATATATATATATATATATATATATATATATATATATATATATATATATATGTATGTATATATATATATATATATATATATATATATATATATATATATATATATTTATTTATATTCCACATTAAGTTTTTTATGCTGTAACATCCTTATTCTGTCTGGTGTATGTTGTACGTAAACTGTATGGGGAAAAGGCAATCACAGTCTGGCATAGCTAAAAGCCCTATACCACTCACAGGGAAAGAGTACATTGGAGTACATTGCCAATATTCATATGAAACGGCCCTACCAGTCTGACACTATTCGTTCACAAATGAGGGGTGTAACAAAAAAAAAATGTTGAAAATATCGGATAATATGGTAATGAAGAGGCCCGACTGAACGGATAATGAGAAAAAAGGCAGAAAGCGCAACAGCTGGTGCAAATGGGAAGCTGCAGAGATACGTTAGTGCTACCTAGAGTACCAGGCATGAAACCCACTGATGTGAATACCACACCCCCGAGGGTAAAGAATATAGGTTGTCCGAGTTACTCTGTCATTTTGTGACTGAATTAACTCATTCCTGTATAGAACAAAGGAATGAATTATTCTCAACCTCTGACTAGAAATCCACGAGGAACAATATACCCAAATGAAAAGAATAAGAAGCAAAAAGCATTCATGACAATTAGCCACACAAATAACAGGCTGAACAGACAGTGGTTCAAAGCAAAGACTGAATCTCCACGCCATAGGGGGATGGCTCCACCATTTCAAAGCAAGCAATTATTTGTTTGCAAAACAAAAGCAACATTTTCTTTGTTGATTGTTCCAATTACGTTTAAAATCCAGCGGTCACGCAAAAGCACTAACGACCGTTGCTATTAATGATGAATTTGCATTGACAGTAAAAATTTTAGTTTTTGTCTTCCACATCAAACCTGTCATATTTTACAATTTCTCTGTCTTTCGAGGCTTGTGTCGGTAATTGGCGATGTAAGAAATGACAAATGGAATACGCCGGCAGTTGCCCGGGGTCCCGCTCAAAACTTGATGATGGAGAAAATATTTTACCTGGACGCCATTGGAAATAATAAAAATCTCAAATCTTGCTGAGGAGTAAAATTTAATTTGAAGTTGAAAAACATTATTTAAAGGTGAAAAACCAACCAATTCATCTTGAAGAAATATCAAAATATGATGCATTGTTACAAAACACAGTAAACCTAAAAATGAATTTTAAAATAAAACTGCAAGGAATCTGTAGTTGAGACACATTAGAATACAAAATACTAATATCTATAACAGTTGATGAAGTAAATATGGAACTCTCTATTATCAATAAATCCTACTTCTTTTGTGATTGCGATTGCATTTCAGGGAGCAGCTCCAAAAGACTCTAAACTTCCTGTTATCAGGAAAATCTTTTGAGATGAGAGTGGTAGATCACTCCCATTCTAAACTCTGACTCGGATCCACACAGTTGACTAACCATTAAATACTAACTCAACGCTCAGGTCAGTTGCTGTGCAATGGATTTTACAGGTAATGGAGCCAAAGGTTATCTTATGTTGAATTTCAAGGTTTTCAGCGAAAAAGTATCAACAAATATTTTGTAATCGAATTCATTGTCAGTTAGGCAACTTGTCTGTCAGAAACCTCCATCAGTGCATAGGCAAATTCCATAGACCAGTTAACCATATCTAGAACTATTACTAAATTCTAAATAGAATTTAATTTCAGGTATTAATATGTTTTCCTGTAACCTTGAAAAAAAGATTACTACCCACGATCACAAGAATCACAACAAAGAAATAGAAATAATTTTGTTATTGAAAAACAGGAAGCTGCGGGAACCCCAACATCAATTGTAGACGAAAAAAAAAACCGTCAATATTTCCTTTATATAGAAACACTGCTTTTTGATCCCTTAACACATGGCGGAGCATTCCTTTTACCTTCATGCTATTACTCAATCGGGGATTTAACTCCCCAATGCCTATACTAACCCCTTTACCTCCCAAACCCCCAATCCAGAACCAATCCTTTGCTGCTGGCAAGCTAATACCAGTCAACCGACGCCCCCACCCCCATCCCACCCTTTTCGGCTGTATTGGGGTTTCGACAGCCTGTATGTTATGATTCAGAAAACTGAACCGTTTTATCGGGCGCTGCATCGGTGGGAGTGCCGTTGTAAGGCAGGCGGCTTATTGAAACGGGTTGTGTAAAACAGCGGTTTAGGGTGGTTTGCTCATATTTTTAGGAAAGTGAAAGTATCGTCCCAAAAAAAACAAAAAACAAATAAACAGTAACTGATTTTGAAGCCATCTAAGATGAATGAAAGTTTGCTTATACGCTTGTTTACTATAAGTGCACTACTGAGTTGCACACAGAATCAGAACTGCATTGGTGACTAAAATCACTTGTCAGTGGTCTTATAAATACCATACAGGTGTATATATATAAGCATATGTGTATGTGTGTATGCATATGTATATTTATGATTATAATGACATTAATACGAGATTTGTTTATCACACATCACCGCACATGAAAAAACAGGACACTGGGTGTGGATCGTGACCAACTTCGACTTTATTTCCAAGGTCTTCATGAAGGACCTTCATTACTAATTTGGATATATAAAATATAAATATATATATATAATTTTCTGGACCTAACCTTGTCTCTTATTTTTTCACATATACTATATATATATATATATATATATATATATATATATATATATATATATATATATATATATATATATATATATATATATATATATATATATATATATATATACATATACATATACATATATATATATATATATATATACATATAATATACGATAGATATATATATTTGAAGAATTAAATGGAAATGATGTTGAATCACTGCCCCGTACATCTAAAGCTGTAGCTGTTTCGCTAACTCCGATACTGTACAAGCATATCTTATAATAATAATGAAGTTCAGCGATAAAATTTTTGTGATTAAGGTAAATTTACATTATTAGAACTAGCACTTAGCGATTTAAAATCTAATTCTTCTTTTTCCTGTCTGTACAAGGCTTCTACGTTATCTATCAATTATCTTGTGATTACCAGTTTGACATTCAACAAATATAAATGCTTTTTCCACCGTTAATCAAAGGCTGCTTGCATTTATTATCCTTCATATTTTTTAATAAATAATTCACTCCCATTTCAAGTGAGAATTTCGCTCAGTCGCTCAATGAACAATGTGCACCACTTCTCGTCACTACCAATCACATCTTCCACCTTATCTCTCTCTCCTCCATTTATCTCCTCTATTTGTCTCCTTCAATCATCGTCCTCCTTCTTCCTCTTCCTGTTTGTTATCCCTCGTCAATCTCTCTCCCCTGTTCTTCCTTAATCATCACCCTGAAAGCTAACAACTGCTCTCGCCATCTCAGCTCTCCTGATAAAGGGGCAGGCGTTATTGCCTTCTTCGTGTAAGTTGCTACTTAAGTAGCTTCCCTGAAGTTCTGCGCTTCACTCTGGCTTCTGCAATTACGACCAAAGCAAGTTTCTGAGTGTCTGTTCAGCAGGTGAGATGGAGCTTCTCTGCGGTGTTAGGGTTCATAATTTCGAATGGGCACTAGTCTGATTATTTTATGGGAATCTAAAATTGACAGATTATTTTACATAAAATGCAAAAGTAAGTCGCGTGTACCCCATTTGTGTATGTATCATCAACGATCAAAAGGATTGTAGCACAAAAATAAAAAAATATTTTATTAAGAAAACAAGAAGCTGCGGAAACCCCGAAATCAATTGTAGAACAGAAAAGATGCCTCCTTATTTTGTTTATAGTAACACGGCCTTTGATCCCTTAACACATGGCGGAGCATTCCTTTTACGTTCATGCTGTTATCCAGTCAGGATTTTACTCCTCAGTGCCTTTACTAACCCTTTTACCGCCCCCATCCCAATCCAGAATCAATCCTTTGCCGTTGGCAAGCTAATACCAACCCCCCGCCTTCCACAATCCTTCTATTCGGCTGTATTGAGGTTTCGACAGCTTGTATGTTATGATTCAGAAAACTGAACGATTTTATCGGACGCTGCGTCGATGGGGGAGCAGTTGTAAGGCCGACGGCTTATTGAAATGGGTTGTGTAAAACAACGGTTTCAGGTGGTTTACTCATATTTTTAGGACAGAAGAGGCATTATAAAACAAAAAAATGCACTGTGATTTTGAAACACCTAGGATTTCTGTGAGCCTGTTTAATGAAGTGCCGGTTCGTCCAAATTGCAAAAACAATATCTAATTGACTGAAGTAGTCTTATATATTATATACACGTTTGTGTATATCCATATATATGTGTATATATTGAAAGCTGTTACTTGGGGCTTAATATTTCAGAATGCATATGAGATATGCTTTTCTTAATATACAGTGGCTTTCGTTTCCCTAAACATTAATTCGCTATAGCTGGTCCTGAAAGGATTTTTGTTCATACAAAGAAAAATATTGCAAACAAGAAAACTTTTTTCTGAGTCTCTCACACTGAGAAGTATGACGTTTATTATGGAAAGTAATTTTTCCTTGGAAGAATTAGTTGGAAAATGAAGATGAAATACTGCCCCTTATAATATCCAAAGCTGTATCTGTCTCATTATTTCAGATATATACACTATTCAAAATTAGCCTTATTAACCCCAGCATATTTAGGTAAAAATAAAAAAAAAAATTGATGTGATTAGTGAAAGTCTCGTTAGTGTAAGTAGTCTGGAAATAATTAATAATACAAGAAAAATAATGTACAGAGAGAAGATTGGACCATCTTAAAATGACGAGCGTTACCACTTGTCATTTAAATCTAATCCTTCTTTCTTCCTGTCTTTCGACAAGTCTTCTAAATTAGCTGTTATCTTATAATTAACTGTTTACCTTCAAAGAACTGCATGCTCTCCATATCATAAATCAAAACCTGTCTTAACGAATTATTTTCTTTAGTAAATATAAATCTCCCATTTCAAGTGACAAATTCGCTCCGAATCCCTCAGTGTAGACTATGCATCCATTCGTTCATCAATACCAGTCACTTCCTTCACCTTATCTCTCTCTCCCCTCCATTTATCTCCTCTATTTGTCTCCTTCAATCATCGTCCTCCTTCTCCCTCTTCCTGTTTGTTATCCCTCGTCAATCTCCCTCCCCCTGTTCTTCCTTAATCATCATCCTGAAAGCTAACAACTGCTCTCGCCATCTCCGCTCTCCTGATAAAGGCGCAGGCGTTATTGCCTTCTTCGTGTAAGTTGCTACTTAAGTAGCTTCCCTGAAGTTCTGCGCTTCACTCTGGCTTCTGCAATTACGACCAAAGCAAGTTTCTGAGTGTCTGTTCAGCAGGTGAGATGGAGCTTCTCTGCGGTGTTAGGGTTCATAATTTCGAATGGGCAATAGTCTGATTCTTTTATGGGACTGTAAAATTGAAAGATATTTTACTTAAAAACATAAGCAAGTCCCGTGTAACTAATCTGAGTATACATCATTTAAGTGTACTCACTTTTATTCCTTATAGAGCACCGTCCAGTATAGTTTACTCAAAGTTTCTTTGTAACCTTTTAAGTTGCAAAATAAAAATGAGGAGAGGAAAAGATACAGAAAAAGTTAAACATAAGAGAATGTAACGTTGAAAGAAACTTAAAGATAAGAACAACCTTCAAAAAGTCTTGCCTTTAAATATTATAAATATTTTTATTCCATCTATTAACGAATGAATGTTCCTACGTTTCTTTTGAAGTATTAGTGGGTATGCTTACTTCCTAATACTTTATCAACGATTTTTACGACCTGGAAACGGTATAAAGTATTGATAAGAGTCATAATATGAAGAGGAGAATGATAACTGTTTACTCTGCTGACACGGGTGTATTGATTAGCGATCGTTAGGCCTACAGGGAACGTTAATTAGCGACTTCTTGAAACTGTAAAAATATGTGGAAAATAGAGAGAAGAATATAATAATAACTTACAAAGAATAACACACACTCATACAAGCACCCACACACACACACACACACACATATACACGCGTATATATATATATATATATATATATATATATATATATATATATATATATATATATATATATATATATATATATATATATATATATATATATATATATAATTTTGTAAATAATGCAAATACAGTTGTTGTTGATGTTATTGCTGATTGTTCTGTTGATTTTTACAATCTTATTAATGTTGTTATGAGTTTATTTATTAGTTTTGCTATTGATTTTAAGTTGTTAATTTTAATTCTTTCGGGAGACATTGAGCTGAACCCTGTGCCTGTTACTTATTACAGTAGGAAAATTTGCACAGTACTTCACTTATATATTCGGAGCGTAAGGTCAAATTTTTTTGATCTCCGGAGTTGCGCCCATGACTACGAGTTGATGTTCTTATCTGAGGCTCTTGTAAGTAGTAACAAGTCAAAAGTTGAGTTTTAATCAATCCCGGGTTTGATGGCCCTCACCTTATTTATCGTCGCAACATCCCACATGCGCAAGGGCTGTATGCCTGTATACTGCCATGCCGTTCTTGTTCTAAAATCTTTAATAAGTTCTATAATGTTTACGTATTTGCTGTTTACCGCAATCCAAATTCGACGATTCTATCCACGACTGTCTCTTGGGAAGGATTAGTATGGCACAGTCACAGGATTCAAACGCTTCATTCATTATTTGCGGAGACTGTCATGCAATGCACAGCGAGTCGCTGAATTCAAATTCCACAGATCAACATGGCCGGTCTCCCCTTGAGTTCTGTGTATCCTCCGATTCTGTCCAGCTAATTGAGGAACCCAAGCATATTTCTGGTGATAGATCAGACCTCATATTTACAGATGTTTCAGCTACTGGCAAGTCCAAGGTCTGTGAATGTGTAGGCACTTCTGATCACTGTGCCACTGAGATGGATATATCTGTCAATCAGTATATTCCTAATGACCCCACTGGAAAAACGGTCTGGCTGAAATCCAGAGCCTAATGGGATCGCATTATTGAAGCTTGTTAGGCACTTAATATTTCAGATGCTATATTAGATCCTGATCCCAAGAAGTTAAATGAAATGCTGATGGCTATTTCAATACGGTATGTCCTTAGAAAGATCATCAAATTTGGGACAATGTCCAGTCATGGTTTGATGATACATGTAGACGAGCTTACCATGTCAAATAGACCAAATTCAACACGCGGAGACGAAATCGTTCAAATGAAAGTTACACCATTTTTGTTGAGTCTTGCAATGTTGTGAATAGAACAGCCGAGTGAAATTACAATAATTCCTTGAAGAAGAAACTTAAAGGAATTAGTCAGCCCGATCTGTGGTGGACCAAATTGGCATCATCTATCTTTGGGTCAGGCTCGCCTTCCATTCCACCACTACTAATAGATGATGGTAGATTGGTTATTGGCCCTAGGGAAAACGCTGAACTGCTTTAACGAGCTTTTGAAGCTAAGCAATCAGCTGAAGACGTTCCATCTCCCTGATACTTGTCCTCCTGAACCTATTCTTACAGAATTTGGATCTTGCCCTAGGGACGTTAAGAAAATTCAGGATGATCTGGATAGCTGGGGTGGAGAAGATCCTGATGGTTTCTTCCCTTTTTTTTTTTTATTGTGTTGCCTCCCATAATTATTAGATTCTATAGATTTTTATGTCGATGTATTATCTTTGCAGATGAGCATCAACATGGGATCTTTGCAGATGAGCACAAGCTTAGTAAAATAGTGCCTGTTCCAAAGTGGCATATGAGGAGACTGCAGTAACTACAGGCCAATTTCTATCCTTCCAGTGCTCTCCAAAGTTAGTGAAAAACTTATTTTTAGGCCACTATATAAGTATGTGGAATCTAAAGGATTGTTAGTTGATAGTCAATATATATACAGGAGGCAGTCTGGCACCCGCGATGCTCTTTTAGACCTGACATGCCATTTATAACAGGACCTTGATAAGGGTTTTGAGTGCAGAGTGATTCATATAGATTTTAGTGCAGCTTTCGAGTTAGTAGATCACAAGGCACTTATTTATAAACTTCAGAATCTTGGCGTGGATGGATATATTTTGGTTTACTTCAAGATTTCCTTATAGGTAGGCAGCAGCAAGTTGCTGTTGATGGGATCTTCAGTGCACCAAAACCTACTGTGTCTGGAGTTCCACAGGGTAGTGTTCTTAGACTACTGTTATTTTTAGTGTATACAAGTGATATGGTTGTTGGCCATAAAAAGCTGAACCAATCCCTCAGTTCTAATTTAAACTCATTCGTTAATATTGCGTGAGAATAGACGTCTTTTTTAATAAGAAATATTTAGTCTTTACTCTGTTACTCCTTTCTACTTCTTTCCTATTATTAAGTAAATTGCTGCAACAGCTCCATATTAAGAAAAAAAAGTGGCAAAACACTTTTCTTTACGGCTAACTTCAATTCGTGATGAGTATTTTTTTTATTGGTTTTAAGGTCGTTTTTAATTAAAATAACAAATTACAACTCATCATCTTTACAATGACATAAAATTCCTTAACGTAGAATGAAGTATAAAGTTACATGGATCATTAGAAAAAAAATATTGCTATGCATACCCGTACGCATCTTTAATCTCAGTCAATTTGTACCCTTGTTTTGAATAAATAAGCTTTGCTAAAAGATAGAAATGAATATATATCATTCTAATATATAACTATAAATAATAATGTTATTTTCCTAAATGACAGGAATACTATTCCTTACTGTGTATGATTACATCAGCATAAGGTACGAATTATTATGTTGTGCAAGCTGTGAGCACTTCTACATTCGTCGAAGTGCAGTAGATGCCACTTCTTAATTTAATCCTTATTTGCATCGTATACATTTAGCCTCTATAAACATACATTCTGCAAGTGCCTTTCGGACAGTCATTATCTTACAGGTAATCAGTACCGAGCAACGTGAAATGAAACTCATCTTCTGTATGCACTCAAGTGTTTTGCCAATTCGCATGATAATTAATTCCAACTATCAACCACTGGAGTGTCCAAGCGTGATATTTCAGTTATTCCGGATCTCATTTAAACTTGCTTTAAAAAGAAATATGTCACTGTAACATCACGAAGCAGTCGCTGTAGCGAATTCCGAAGGTAAAAACGAAGAAGAAACTAACGAATTAATGAGGAAATTCGCATTTGTCGGGCTACCATGGTCTGAGAGTTTGAAGTGGGAGGAGTTTAATGACGTCACCAGAAAACTTGGAGCTTTCCACCCAAGCCACTCGTGACTCCCAGAACGTTACAGAAGAAAAGGTGGACTAAAAACAATTTCATTTGGTTTGTTTGTGTTTGTATGTCTGTCATGGGGTTGGGGTTTGATTTTGAGTTATAAAGCTTCCTGGGGTGACACAGAAGCCATCTGCAAAATTTTTTCTGAGTCCGTCAAGCGGTTTGGATTTCTATGGTGCCACTGACTTGAAATTCAAGCTTCCAAACACACACACACACACGCACACACACACATATATACACACATATATCTATATATGTATGTATGTATGCATGTATGTATACATCATACAGTTCTAGTTCCCACCAATTTTGCAGATGACATTTAAGTGTTTCTCAGATGTTAACCCACATTGATCATGTGCAGTAAAACTCCCACTACATTGGCTGCAGCCTAAGATGCTAACTCCTGTCTTCTCAGAACGGTACAT
>NC_089782.1:49546389-49551389 GCF_040412425.1 Macrobrachium rosenbergii | reverse complement strand
GAGAGAGAGAGAGAGAGAGAGAGAGAGAGAGAGAGAGAGTTGGTTTACAATCATGATGAGATGATACTGATAATGAGTGTAAACAAACTCAGAGGAGTTCTATAAGTTTGTTTACTTTCTGTTTGCATGTGCATACTTCTCTCCGTATGGCTTTAATTTGACTATACACCTTCACATTTTTTAGAACTCTCTCCGATTATTCATATGTGTATGAATTTCCTCCTGTTTAAACTTTCTTATAAGATTCATTCACCTCATTTACTTCTTTCGCAATGACGTGGCTGAACATGAACAGCGGCTGTAAAATTAAAGACAACTGGAAACTATAATAAGTCCAGTGCAAGCCTGTCTCTATATGTCACCCAAGTGTTGTCTTCGTGCAATGTTCGTTGTAATATTCTGATAATTATATGAAAATCTACGAGGTCATTAACTCGCAATTCGAGTTTTTACAAGGATGGGCTACTAAATATGTAAACAATAACAAGTGACAATATAAATCAGTAAATCAATAAATAACCAGCTACGTATATGCATGATTAAATCATAATAAAAATAAAATATCTGAGACACTTCACCTGCCCAGTCCCTCGCACACTTACAGTATGTGTCACAGCCCTATCACTGTATGCAGTACATTGCCATGTAACCTACATTCAGCCAATCAATCATTATTAATAATCAGTGGCTTACTCGTTTGCAGGCAATCCTCTTTGATCTCAATGGTTTCTGGTTAAGAGCTTGTTCTCATGTTTCGTCGTTCTCTATACTCTCATCTTCAATACTGGTGATGTCTTTTTGGATCTTATCAGATAATGTCCAAGACAACAAAACTCTTATACATAAAGTTGAGGATATGTGCCCAATTTCCTTTAAAGTGTATGTAGCCATCCTACGAAACTAACAGGAGATAGCAGTCTTTGAAGATGTTTTATTGAGAAGAGGCCTGGCATGTGCGATGTTCCTCAGGGTAGTGTTCTGTAACCTCTGCTACTCACAATTTTTCCTATTAACGAGATCGTTCCCTTGAAAACAAAATAATGTAGAACATACATAATGAACCTCTTGTTACAGTTATGTGACTTCTAATGCTAAATAAAGTAGCTAATAACCTTAAAATAGACCATCAATAGGAGTAATCAGCAGAGGATACGGGTGGACATCAGCAAAACTAGGACTTGAATGGTCACTGGCCACAAGTAAGGCTGTTCTCCATGGTTTGAGAATTTGACGATATTCAGTGTTGTCTACCTCTCAAGGCTTTCTTTTTCCGAACGCTAATAAAACATTAAATGCTGTCAGAAAGCACAGTATTCTTTGTATGGTGACCTATTTCTACGGAGATGAGACTGTTATTGCTATATGATTCCTGTCGTATATTTTACCACCGACAGAGAATTGTTCTCTTTGCATGCCTCTGGTTACCTGGGAGCTTTCTCATAAGGATAAAATTAGTCGAACTGTTGGGCTCCCTTTTATTAACAACAATATTCCCTTTTCTCGTCTTTCATAGGCTACATCTTCGCTTTCACGTAACGTCCATGTGTCTCGAGAATTTGTGTAAATAATTTGTGAATGATATCGAAAATCTCAGGTCGTGGAGAAACTGTAATGACTTTTTAATGGACCGTGCACTCACGCTACCTTACGTCTCTTTGCAATTGTTTTCTTACTTTCATACAAGGTTAGAAATAAATTTCTTCCTCACTTTGGGATCGAACCCAAGACTGTAATGAAATAGTAAATTACACACAAGGGCAGATATTATAAGATTTTTAAACTGGCAACACAGGGGAAATAAACGGTTCCGTCCACACAGAAAATGCTGATGAGAATTATTTTACTTTTGCTACTACGCAATCCCACTATTGCATGATATATCCATCATTGCAATAAAATTTAATTGTACTGTAGGGTACACATTACCAGAGTGTTTAGTACTTTCAACAAACACACATCGTATCTGGTAATTAAAATGGGACAAAATGATTGCTATTAACAAAGAAAAAAAAACTTCATCCGAAAAAAGGTATCCATCCATGATGATGAAAATGAATCATCAATTACAGCTTTACTGAACTCACATGTATTTTTCTTTTTATTTATAAGATCAATTAAAAACTTATCAGTAAAGTGCTACACTGTGAGCAGTCATTTAGCTCACATGTGACACCAGATAAGTTACAACCAGCAAAAATATAAATCACAAAGTTCACTTGCCAATAGAATATCTTGCGAATTATGTGTAGTTAAGAATTTGCTTTAGGTGTAATAAAAACAATTAAACATGCGCCGTAGTTCCTTCGGCGCAATCGAGTTTTCTGCACAGCCGCTACAGCATATAATCAAGGCCACTGAAAACAGATCTATCTTTCGCTGGTCTCGGTATAATGTTGTATGAAACGCGGCCCATGAAACTTTAACCACCCCCCGGTGGTGGCCTGTCCTATAGCGTTGCCGGAAGCACGATTGTGGCTAAATCTAACCTTAATTGAAATAAAAACTACTGAGGCTAGAGGGCTGTGATTTGGTATGTTTGATGATTGGAGGGTGGAAGATCAACATACCAATTTGCAGCCCTCTAGCTTCAGTAGTTTTTAAGGTCTGAGGGCAGACACAAAAAAGAACGGACAGAAAAACAAAAAAACTAAAATGAATGTTAGTGATTCAACGGAATTACTGGAGTTTAGCAGTGTTTATGAGAGTCTGCAGGAAGTATTTTAAAAGTTAATACCGATTTTTTCCTTCGAGTGATTATTATGGAGATTCTCATTGATGGACAAATCTGCTAATTTTCAGTTACTTGCTTGCCGTGTAAAAACGGTTAACGGCGATAAGTCATGCTATTGCTATACACCTGTATTTATTTCTTTCGACAAATAAGCTACTAACTAAAACCTTGTTTACACGCATTCCCAGGTTGTTATTAGAGGTCATTTCCAAGTGCAGTGATAAACCAAGGTGATCGTCGTGCTGTAAATTAACTGAGAGATTTCACCTGAATATTAAGTGCCTCTCGGAGCCTGCTACTATAATAGTAGCTCCCTGGTGAGATGACGGCTGCACTCAGGGTATTGCCTCTTAAGGACACCGTCTTGAAGGCTGAAAAATAATCTTCTTGACAGGTAAATTCAGGTCATCGCGATATACGTCGTATGATGAGAGCCGTAACTCCTCACTCTGGCAAACATGTGTGCATACCAGGTTGGTACTCTGGGGTTTTCTTTGCTTGACTGGGAGTGGAATGAAATGGAATATAAAATTTATGCCAAAGGACATGCGCTGGGACCTATGAAGTCATTCAGCGCTGAAAGGGAAATTGAGAGTAGAATGGTTTGAAAGGTGTAACAGGAGGAAAACCTCGCAGTTGTACTATGAAGCAATTGTTAGGAGAGGTGGGTAGCAAGATGGAAGAGAGAGAATATGAATGGAGGAACAGTAAAAGGAATAAAAGGAGTTGCAGCTAAGGGCCAAAGGGACGCTGCAAAGAATGTTAAGTACCGCCTACAGTGCGCCGAAATGGTGCACTGACGGCACTACCCCACTACGGTGGTTGACTAGGATAACGGTCATTTTGAGACGAGGTGCGTTCTTGGGTTGATAATATATAACAATTTTCATATGCAGAGATGAACCCCAAAAATCACAAGAATCCAGTCTTTTTCTGTAGTTCTGTGAAGATATCTCTTGTTAGTTTTCTGGTAAATTATTTTTTAGTGTCAAGTCTCTATTGAGGATAGAACTGCGTGGGTTCAGAAATGTCTAAGATTGACAAATTACACAAAAGACTTCAAAATTTTCTGATCTCATAGCTTGAAAGAATATAAACACATACACATGTAGGTAATTTTCATGCCTGAATCTAAATAAAACACACACACACACACACACACACATATATATATATATATATATATATATATATATATATATATATATATATATATATATATATATATATATATATATATATATATATATATATATACACACACACACACATATATATATATATATATATATATATATATATATATATATATATATATATATATATATATATATATATATATATGTGTGTGTGTGTGTATGCGTGTAATTTAGATTCAGGCATGAAAATTACGTACAGCTGTAAAGACTGATGACCGACGACGTCTGGAGTCAAGCGAAGTGTCATCTCCTAAGAACATAAAAACAAAATCAAACATTCAGAAGGAATCTTCAAATACAAGCGAGGATTAAATGACTAAAAGGAAAAAGAAAAAAAAAAGTTTCGAAATTCCAGCCGACGAACGACGGAAATTGCGAGCGCTTGTCCTAATGAGGATTTGACCTAAATATCAGTCGTATTAGGCGACTCACCTTAATAGTATTTTAATGAGCTAAGCTTACATTAGTACGAATTGAAGGGAATTCGAATTCCGATGATGTCTGCATGAATGGACGCATTCAGAATCAGATTAACCTCGTCAATGCACCTAAATGGACTACATTGTAATCAGTTCCGTGCCATTTAAAATAGAAGTGTATGAACGCGCGGTCTGAATAGACCTCGCATGCACTCACGTATTCATGCACGTCTATGTGCTATTGCACACATTTGCATATGTACACACACGCAATACACTTACATAACACACGCAATCAAAAACACATATTGCACATACGCATGCAATAACATACGCAGTGTCTATCTATCTACATTTCTATCTACCAACTCTCTATCTTTATGTCAGGAAAGCAAATGAAGAAATTTGTGTCTAACTGTCTGTCTATCTATCTAGATATCTATATATCGGAAAAGCAACAACAACAGCAGTTTCTGTCTATTCATCTATCTATCTATCAGGAAAACAATGACAAAGGTAGTCTCTATCTACCATTTTACCTTTATCTATCAATCTCTCTGTCAGGAAATGAAGTGATAAGATATTCGCAACAAACGTTAACGTATCCCTGGCTGACGTACTAACGTTATAACATAACAAGCAGGAACACAG
>NC_089782.1:49528889-49536389 GCF_040412425.1 Macrobrachium rosenbergii | reverse complement strand
CAATATCCAGCTACAAATTACAAATATGTGATATAAAGAAAAGATTTATATAGGGCTTCGATAATCAAAATTTTTGCAACGCCAAACCTGACAGTTTATCATGTGAATTCAGGTGCTCTTATTTGGCAAACTTCTTGTTAAGTTCGGCAGGTTGCATAAGACGCATATTATTCATGTATTTTTTAAATATATCATAGATATCATGAGAATACATTAAATAAAATGAAAGGCTCTATGCCTCACCTTAAAAAAAAGCAATACTTTGAATTACATTGTGGAAGCTCGGCAGAAATTATAGTAGACATACAAAACTTACAACATCATGACGCTAGACATAAGACAACGCCGAATACCGGAATGTGTGGCACTCCTAATTTGACCAACGCCCCTGAGCCCTCAACAGCGTAAGTAGCAACGAGAAAATAATGGAATAAGACTTAGCAAACTGGTGTACATTTTGCTGTTGGCGGCTCCAACGCGCAATAAAGACTTCGAAACAGATTCGGCAAACTTGCGGCGAATATACTAAATAAACATTAAGTCTCGTCCACTCCGACAAACTTTGTTCGTGGTACAACATTGTTCTCGAGCTGTTTGCAAACTTTGGTGTCCATGTTCCGGTTCTCTTCAAAAGAATTGGCATCCGTGACGCTGTTGAGTTGCTAATACTATTGCTACTCCTAGTAATACTACTAGGTTATTTTTTTTTTTACATCTTATAAAAATAAACGAAACCGTTTTCACAGTAACAATATTAATGAAAATAATGAATATTAATACTACAATGCTCATTATTTATCAACTTTACCATCATTATTATTTGGATATGACATGGAGAACTAGCACTAGAAAATGTATTTACAATGACAATCGTCACTGACAGCGTCCGTAATGACAACAGTGCTGGCCGGAGTGGAGAGGAGGCGCCGATAACGCATTAGTAAGGTCTTTGTTCTACCGATGCTCGTTATTTTGAAAAATAGAGAGAGAGAGAGAGAGAGAGAGAGAGAGAGAGAGAGAGAGAGAGAGAGAGAGAGAGAAGAGGTTACTGCAGTCGTGATTATTAACTGTAGCTTATTTGCTGGTATTAACTGAACCCTAAAACGGACACAGCTTTGGTGTAAAACATTATACATTGCCAACTGAAAACAAGGTAATAATCTTCCAAATTCAATCGTGTGAGAGAGAGAGAGAGAGAGAGAGAGAGAGAGAGAGAGAGAGAGAGAGAGAGAGAGAGAGAGAGAGAGAGAGAGATCGAATGAATGGCGAACGACACATTTGCAGGATTTGTAAATGTTAAAGGAGTTTGTCAGTTCATCAGCCCTAGCAGCTGAACAGTTTTCTACTCATGTGTTATCATACCTGCCATGGGAAGGTTTATGACCTTATTTCCATATTAGAGATCACGTAGGGTTGTCTAAAAATACTCTGTGATCATATAGGCTACAGTACTTCAATCTTCTAATTTACATTACAATTTACTATGTCAATGTCTTCCAACAAAAATCAGATTGATAATTCAATTTTAAATATAGTTATATAATTTTTCACAGCTCTGAAGTAAACATTGGTAATACGGAATAATGCATAATTCAAAAGGTAAATACAATAACCAGAGATCAAGAACTTTTGGGAGTATCTTTGTTACACACACCAGACAAAATGATTTTCCACCAGGATCACAACAACGCCTCTGAAACCAGTGATATTATATCAGCTCCGACTTCTGTTTACAAAAGGAAATAACAAAAAAAAAAGCTTCTTAGGTCAGGGATACAAACAATTAAATAAAAGATTATATCTAGATGGCTGCGCTGAGCAAGAGGAATTTTATTCGTGTCTGTTGAGATCCGAAAGATTTTGGAAACCGGTAATGCTGTATATGTTTTCCTCTCTCTCTCTCTCTCTCTCTCATATTTTCTTTCTTTTGCTTTGTTTGTTTTCGATCTACAAATAGATTTAATAGGTGATGTTGTTTTGATAGCTAGTATCAGATAAAAATGAATTAACTAAAGATATCCTTCATGAATGCAGTTACTCGTATCTCTCTCTCTCTCTCTCTCTCTCTCTCTCTCTCTCTCTCTCTCTCTCTCTCTCTGTGCGCTTATATATAGGTTATGTGTTTTTTTAAGCTGCCACATCTTTTTAAATCGTTTCAAACCACTATCATTATTAGTAGTAGTGGCGAGATTAGTAGTAGTAGAGATAGTTTTTCCTGACATGGCAGACATTGTCTGGAAGAAGGCTTCAGGCCAATAAGAATCGCGTCTGTCTGAGATCTTCAATTCGGTAAAATTTTTATTTGATTTGTTTCTGAGATCTAATTAACTTTATTCACTTTCCTAATTAATTTTTTCTTTTCTTGTATTTATGAATAAAAAAAGGAGTCAGTTTTCACGTCCTTAGAAAATTTCCCAAAGAGGGGAAATTAAAAACCTAGCTATGAAAGCAGACACACAAATTCGGCCACTTCAAGCAGAGAGAGATATAACCTGCCGCTGGATATTTTCATCAAGAAATGCCATATTACACCATGCACATGATGGACGAGAGAGAGAGAGAGAGAGAGAGAGAGAGAGAGAGAGAGAGAGAGAGAGAATGGTGTGGAGAATATTGCATGTCCTGTTGCATTCACTAATGAAACCTCTCTTTTTCCCACTATTGCGCCACTCGTCATTTCAATGTTGCTCAAATTGCTCTCTGTCACTGCAATAACATTCTCAGCATTTCCATGTACATTCAAAATATGAACAGCTGTGTTCGTCAGGTTATTATGGCACAGGTATTCATAATGTATTAACTGTCTTCAGTGGCCGTGAGAGATAATATATCTTGAGTATAGCCCCACTATTATTTTTATTATTATTATTATTATTATTATTATTATTATTATTATTATTGATGTTATTATTATTATTGTTGTTGTTGTTACTATCATTATTTAAAAACCGAACAACTCCTTATAGTAAAGACAAAAATCCTCTGAACTTGCTTACCAAAGTTTCAGGGAAAAACAGAATAGCTTTAAAAACTGATTTCGCAATTTTCTTAAGCATTTCTTACAGTTCTGTTATCTCTCGTTTCCCTTCCTAAGACTTCCGCACAAAGATTAATGAAAAACATCACGACAGAATAATTCTGGAATAATACGCATCTGAACAGACTGGTCATGCGATTGTGGACCACATTACCTATCTGCAAAGCGTGAAAAATCCTGTTTCAAGGGACTGATCATTTGTTGGATTTCAAAATTGCATCAGACCATATCATAAAGGAGATTTACGTCACATCAGGTTGTTACCTAATTTAGATTTATCGTCTTACATAGTGTCAAATTTTCGTGTTATGGATTTGAAAGAACACAGAAAATACATGTAAACACAACAAGTCAAAAAATAAAAACCTATAATCCTATGTGATTTCCTCTTATCTTTATATGCCCTGAATCATTATAAAAAAAAAAACAGGCGTTGCTGGAACTTCCAAAAAGCCTAATGAATCATTTTTGAGAAGTCAGTATACAGAGTGTGACCATCTTGTCTTCCTAAAGCTCTGTGATTGTTACAAGTGGCCAATAAAAATTAAATAAATTTTAATTTTCTCTTTTCGTCTTGCACAGGATTTTTTTAAACCCACACTAACTCACTCAAGGGGGCAACTAGCTTTATTCATCCTACGTAGCTTAATTCCATTGTAAGATATACCATTTCTCTTTCCATTTCCTTATCTATATTTTTCATTGCTGACAAAGCATTACTTTAGTAACGTTCTAATCATATTACTAAGGACTATGGTCAGTGTCCCTAAAAATGGCTTTATCACATCCCCTCTCGAATTTATCTCATTGAGAGAGAGAGAGAGAGAGAGAGAGAGAGCACCCAGGCACCCCGCTACTTAGCAAGAATATGGGAGGCCATCATGCAGCAAGCAACTGTGCCCCAGAAACATGAAAAGACATTGAGAAGTCATTTCCCAAACCATTCATGGAGCGAATGATCAAGAAACTGAGTGAACAGTAACAAAGGGGTCCTCCTCCTTCTTCTTCTTCTTCTTCTCCCCTGATGGCCAATCATGAGAAGACCCGAGGGAGCTTATTTTCTTATCATCTGGGAATATAATCATAAAAAATAGGGCCCCTACAAAAAGCACATCGTTGGGAGCTTCCACTGGCTCTACTAAAAAAAAATAAATTAAAAAAAAAAAAAAAAATCCAAGGTTTTTCTTCCTTTTTCCGCCTAGTGGTAAAAGGCCCATAATTTATTCTTTGGGCGACCAGAGAAGATTTCTGGCTAAATTAACGAGGGAGGTTTTTCTAAAGGCTCAAAGGTGTTTTTTCAGCTAAATTAATTCGACTCGCTCTCTCGTTGATGAGAAACAACGCCGGTGAGGTCTCTAGACCGACTTTGTGAATACTTAATTAGAATCTAACTATAATGTTATCGTTTCACGCCTTCAGAAAAGTTCCCAGGATATTCTGTATATTGGCTTATTATCTTTCTTTTTTATAGAACGGAAACCCTTCAGACATATTCTTTAGAATGCGGTCGATAGAGAGCTAGTTAGATAAGAGGGAGAGAGAGAGAGAGAGAGAGAAGGGTGTGGTTGGTTTATTGTCTCCCAGTTTCCTCCTGACTCTACTCATCAGATGGAACCGTATTTCCTCACTTCCTCTTTTGGAAATTCTTCTTAATACCCACGAGTCTCTCCTACAGACAATCATATCTTTGAAAACACTCTGTGAATTATCTACTTCATAATTAACGGTGAGATCACCTTCGCTGCCTGTACAGATAACTCTTTCCTCCTCAGAATACAATGAGTGCCAGTGATAATATGAGGTTTTCCCCGTAATCCCCTGCTGATGCTAAGATTCTACGCGGGATCCCCTCGCCTTATTTTGGGGATAGAGCCAAGGAGCTGGGAAAATCTCCCGGTACATGAACAAGGCGTTTAGGCTTATCTGCTGATAGGCCTGGGGAAGATGAAGGTCATCACTGCTGATGGTGATGTAAGATTGTAATTTCTGAAAAAGGTAATTTTCCTAAAAGTTTTTTTTAATTCCTTTCGTAATCTGATTTATCATATAAAAAGTTTGCATTGTTTGTATGTACAATGAGGTCAATGTCTTTATGAATATGGATATTTTTGTTAAATTTTACACACATTTTAGGATTGTAGAAATATGATGCATCTTCACTATTCTCTGACTTTTTAGAGGTTTTTAACTTTATTATTTTTATTTTGATTAACGATGTGTATATATATATATATATATATATATATATATATATATATATATATATATATATATATATATATATATATATATATATATATATATTCATCACGAAGGATATCATATAGTTTATTTCCAATGCCGACGTTTTTACTACATAAAGAGTTTGCCATTGCATTAATTTGTTATTGATGTTCTTATATTATATTTTATAGCTGAAAATGCGACTTGGAATTCGTGTCGGCATTGGGAATAAACTGTCATGATGAGGATGCCTTCCCTACTGCTTCCTTCGTGATGTATACTGTTTATATATATATATATATATATATATATATATATATATATATATATATATATATATATATATATATATAAAAGCAAAAGACTGGTAATTCTTACTGTTTAAAAAGGAAAGGAAATTAAGATGAATTTTTAAGCTTTCAACGCTGGGTAAGGAGGCTAGAAGAGAAGCTTGTTCTCTTCTAGTATTGAGTAACCCCGGCATTATTGAGAAGTTTCAAGGACGTAATTAGCTAGAGTAATTTTTTTTATTCACGATACATAAGACTCTCATATGATGTAAAATTTAAAAGGCCCGAAGTCTTGTTTTGTGATGAACAACTAAAATGTCGAAATATTTTCAGGTATATATTTTTTGGTAGGGCTTTACTGGTGCTTATTTATAACGAGCTTGAGGTGTGTGCTACGCTGCGCTGAACCCGTCGCTGCCCGTCATGTCTCCCCTTCCCTCCCGATCCTCTGCCTACACTGGCCCCTACCCAGGGCGGACAAACAGGTTTGCAGGAGGAGGGTGGATGTGTCATGTCTCTCCTACCCTCCTGATCCCCTACCTGCCCCGTCCCCACCCAGGGCGTACAAATAGGTTTGCAGGAGGAAGGTGGATGTGTCATGTTTCCCTTACCCTCCCGATCCCCTACTTGTCCCGGTCAAACAAGAAAGATCCACTCGCATTTTATTATTATAATAAAACATACAATCAACAATTATCGCTAACATCCATAGCACAAAACTTAATGGTACACCACTGGACCATGAGTTTATTTGTTCGCTTAATACTCAAAGATCTATACGTCATTTTCTGATTATTCTGCAACACAAACTTGGGATAAACACAGACAAAATATTCAAAGAAATTGAACACCTATGAATAAATTGAATAAGTAGACCTACAATAAATTTAAAGGCTTGTTGGACGGGCAATGAATTTGAGCCAAACATCAGAAGAGAGAGAGAGAGAGAGAGAGAGAGAGAGAGAGAGAGAGAGAGAGAGAGAGAGAGAGGAATGTTAATTTAAATACGTCCTAATTGAAAATGAAAGGCTAATGTCTTTATTTCAAAATCTTAGACTATGATCGTTAATTCAAAATAATAGACTATGATCTTTAACTCAAAATCAAAGATTATGATCTTTAATTCACAATCACTGACTAGGCTCTTTGATTAAAAATTATAGACTATCATCTTTCATTCCAAATTATAGACTATGATCTTTAATTCAAAATCACAGACTACGATCTTCAATTGAAAATGACAGACCAGACTTGAAAATGATAGACTAACATCTTCAATTAAAGATTCCAAGGAAATTAGTTACGAATTTATAAAGGAAGAAGTCGAGATTATATGTGCATAGATTGCGAATACATTCCCAGCCATGGAAGGATAGAAAATATCCTAAATTCATTTGATCACAGAAAATATATAACGCAATGACTATCTTCATTTTATTTTGTTTTATTTTCAGAGCAAGGAACTTATATTCTGACAGGAATATTAATTTGTTTCGGACACCGCACAGGATCTCCTCTACTTTGATGTCCCCGAGCCTTGGCTTTATACACAAGAAATCACCGGGCTTCTATTTTTGTCTCGCGTTTTCTTAACACCGTGAAATTCCAGGAAGGGCGTTTGAAATATTCAGGGCTTCTCGGGAAGCCCCTCTTGAACATTTTCCTTTCTTTCACTGTGGATCTTTTGTCCGTTTTATACACCTAATTAAGCTTCACGTTTGATGCAATTAACAGGTAAAATAAAACCATGGTTGTAAATGTTTACAAAATATTCAGTACATTGATTTGAAGGGCTATGCTGTTGAAGTTTTCACAAAAGAGTTTTGGAATTATATCTTTCTCCAGATATAGATCGACGGAAAGCTAGATAGACAGATAGATAATTTCTACTGCACTATATTTATACTACGAAACAATTCATACCCATTGTAATTTCTACCCTTTGTGAGC
>NC_089782.1:49516389-49523889 GCF_040412425.1 Macrobrachium rosenbergii | reverse complement strand
CAGAGACACATTTTATTCTATTCGAAGGAACTGAAGTTTCCCCATAAAGCCGAGTAAGCAGTTTAGGGCAATTCCCGGATCACAGAAGTGGGCTTAGTCCCGGGATTTGCGTATCTTTGCGCATTGACGACGTTCCTGTTTGAGTTGCCGTTTACTCGGTGAATCTTTGCTGTTTCTCGTACGCTCTCCTCTCGGTTTTGGATATTCAGCGGGTACTTATGTGGTATAAGTACGCTGTTTGATCATAAACGAATCTTTAGGGCTTCACCTTAATATTTTATTAAGATTCGACTGATAAGGGTTAGGTATAAGAGATTTGTTCTGATATATTTAAAGTATATCAGAATGAGGCCATTTGGCCCTTCGTCAATTGGCGACTTTCACGCAATTCTGAGCATTAAGAATTAAATTAGTCTTTTCTCGGCCTCCCACAAGCTCGAAAGTGGGATTTCCACTGGACTTAGGGAATGGCTCATCTGCCATTTACAGGGCATTTCCCTTCCCTAGGCATTATTTTTATTTAGGAGGCATTCTTTCTGTGTCCCAAACCATTGGCGTTTCTTAGGTAGCAAGGTCCTGGTTGTACCATTTACTACCATTGCAGTAGCTGTCTTCATTACCTAACTTGACATGACATATCTGCCTGCACTGGTCCCATGAGACGGACGCTCAGCATCCATTAGCAGGACATTTACACACCCAAAGGGATTCACAACCCTCCAGTAGTTTCTCTTCTGCATCAGGATACTGTGCATATAATTATAATTCTTTGCCGCTTCTATGACAGCAGAATTCAAGTTGTACCATGTAATATCACCCCGTAAAAAGTTCCTCATAAATGACTGACCGGACCAAATGATGAGCAGCTAATGAGTCAAGAGGTGGCCATTTTATCATGTTCTTCCAGCTAAGGCAAACGGCATACTGATATATATATATATATATATATATATATATATATATATATATATATATATATATATATATATATATATATATATATATATATATATATATATATATATATATATATATATATATATATATATATATATATATATATATATATATATATATATATATATATATATATATATATATAGGCCTATATATATATATATATATATATATATATATATATATATATATATATATATATATATATATATATATATATATATGTATATATGTGTGTGTATACATGCGTACAGACATGGAGATAAATATGCTTTAGAAAATCGAAGCAAAACTATTCGGATCCAGCCACTTCAGTGAAATCCAGGAGGAAAAAGAGAAGGTTGAAGGACGTCTTACAGATTTGTCCTGTGCAATCCTACGCCTTATCTTCCACTGGTAAAAGTCCCTCCCATTCCCACAGCCCCTACCCATCCCCCCTCCCCCTAAATCCTAGGCCGAGCCGACGGAGGTGGCAGCGAGATAAAAATCCTTTTCCTTGAGAAGTACGGAGATATCCATCTCAGGCAATCTCTCTTCTTTCTTTCTTTTGCGTGCAAAAATATGACAGCGAAATACGTGGTCTAGCCAGGTCCCCGGTCCTCCGGGGACGCCCGGTAACCAAGACGCCGTCATACCGCTCACAAAGACAAGGGCTTCAAGGATGCATTATCTCTCTCTCTCTCCCTCCTCTCTCTCTCTCTCTCTCTCTCTCTCTCTCTCTCTCTCTCTCTCTCTTCCGAGTTTCTGGTTACTTTCGGTGTGTGTTTGTGTATATGCATGCCTCATGAGCATACACTGGATGACACCCTATAAGAAAGAAAGAAACCAGAAACTTAGGAGAGAGAGAGAGAGAGAGAGAGAGAGAGAGAGAGAGAGAGAGAGAGAGAGAAGAGAGAATGCATCCTTGAAGCCCTTGTCTTTTTGAGATGTATATGTATGTGTGTGTGTGTGTGTGCATATATATATATATATATATATATATATATATATATATATATATATATATATATATATATATATATATATATATATATATATATATATATACAATTGTTTCGTCTAACAATTATATAAATATTTATTAAATAAATAAAAATATTTTTATTTTTTTATTTTTAAAATTAATTTATTTATATTTATTTATTTCCGAAAAATAGATCATTGGTCAAAACTGACCATTCTGATATTTTTTTTTTTAAGAAACAGTTAACGAATCCGTATTCTCGAAATGAATTTACAATTCATATTTCGTATGTAAATATATTGGACAATTGATTCAGATTTTCGAAGAACTTAACAGAATAAAAAGAATGTTAGTTTATTTATTAGAGTTTTCTGGTTTCAGTGTGTATAAATAAATTATTTTTCATTACATCAGCTTTAACCACAACAAGTTGTTGTCCCGTGCCTTCTACAAGGCAGAAAAATATTTCGGACCTATCGTACAGCTGGCATCTCGTGATATCCAATTATAAAATTTGAAAACGGTGGCTGGCGCGCGGACATTTTCATTCCGGAAATAAAGCAAGATTTAATTGCACCTGTAATTCTACTTTCATTCTTTAAAATACAATCAAAAGCGCAAACAATAGCACCTTTCAAGAGTCATATCGCAAACTTAATACATTTCAAAACTTCAAAAGCTTAATTATGGCGGAGTTACCGCCGAAAATAATTACTGTATATGCCTGTTGTGTTGTTTCATCAGTAGTGGGTAAGAATTTTGTAGTTGTAATTCGAGGGCTATCCTAACAGTTGCCCAAAAACAAGAGAGCCTACGACTGTACCAGCATACATACATACTACATACATACATACATACATACATACATACATACATATATATATATATATATATATATATATATATATATATATATATATATATATATATATATATATATATATATATATATATATATATATATATATATATATATATATATATATATATATATATATATATATATATATATATATATATATATATTGTTAAGTAAACCACTTTCTAAGCAAACCCAAACCTCCAAACTGCCTTGCACCCCAAAATAACGTAATTTCATACTGATATCTAACAAAGGAAGGGCGTGAGAAACATGCTCCCCTTTTTTGTGCATCTGTTTATTTTTTTCTAGACCTGGTGACTGCTTGAATTACCTCTTTTCAGATTATTATGATCTCGCTTTTCGAGATCAACAGGTTCTTCAAAATAAACAAGCAATTGGGCTGTAATGACTGACGAGAGGTGACAAACAAAGGAGGGAGGAGAATAAATACAAAAAAAAAGTTACCTTAATATTAGTTTATTACAAATTAGTTATTTACATATTTACAGTGAGTCAGATTCAGCAGGTTTAGTTTAATTTAAAATAATGAAATGAATATTACTACAAATGAATTAATTATTATAAAGGACAGAAAATACAAGCAATTTAAACTTCAAATAAATCAACATTTGAGCAGCAAAATTACTTATAGCCGGGAGCGTAATACATAAAATCCAACAAATACAAGAGCAGCAAAAACAATCTTAATAAATAAACGATAATGCAACATTATAAAATCACACAGGGGAATACTGATAAACACATCAATCTCCGCAGAGATAACACGATAGACCCAGCTATCAAGAAGGATGAAGGCAATCAGACGAACTCCTGTGAAGACACCAAAGCAGCCACCAACTGCTCGACAGGAACACTGCAGGACAACTAAGACAGAGCCGACACGACAACCATCTCGTCCTCAAACAGTGCTGACGTCCTCCTCCAGTACCGACGATCGCGACAGAGCCGACACGGCAACCATCTCGTCCGCAAGAAACGTACTGAAGTCCTCCTCCAATTGACGACCATGACAGAGCCGACACGGCAACCATCTCGTTCAACAAACTCTCCGCTGCTCTGCCGCAAACAATGACTCGCAGGTACGGATACCTGCTGCTGCTACCTTGGACCATCGGTCGATCTGCCCTCCAGAACCTGGCTCGTTGCTGCTAAACCTGACTGAAAGTCTGGCGCCATTCACCAGACGACAGCTCGCCAGCAAGAAAAACAAAAACAACAAAAGGAGGCATCAATGCACTGGGAACAATCGACAAACGATTGTTCCTAACACCCTCCCACCTAACAGAAAAAGAAATTTTCAATAGAATTTTTTTTACAGACAAAATACTCTCCCCAATGCTGCCACCCCGCCAGCCAAAACAGAACCAATCCTGGCAAGGTCGCCAATATTATGATCTCGCCGAGATCAACAGGTTCTTCAAAATAAACAAGCAATTGGGCTGTAATGACTGATGAGAGGTGACAAACAAAGGAGGAGGAGCAGAACAAATACAAAAAAAGTTACCTTAATATTAGTTTATTACAAATTAGTTATTTACATATTTACAGTGAGTCAGATTCAGCAGGTTTAGTTTAATTTAAAATAATGAAATGAATATTACTACAAATGAATTAATTACTTAAAGGACAGCAAAATACAAGCAATTTAAACTTCAAATAAATTAACATTTGAGCAGCAAAATTACTTAGTAGCATGGAGCGTAATACATAAAATCAACAAATACAAGAGCAGCAAAAACAATCTTAATAAATAAACGATAATGCAACATTATAAAATCACACAGGGAATACTGATAAACACATCAATCTCCGCAGAGATAACACGATAGACCCAGCTATCAAGAAGGATGAAGGCAATCAGACGAACTCCTGTGAAGACACCAAAGCGCCACCAACTGCTCGACAGGAACACTGCAGGACAACTAAGACAGAGCCGACACGACAACCATCTCGTCCTCAAGCACAGTGCTGACGTCCTCCTCCAGTACCGACGATCATGACAGAGCCGACACGGCAACCATCTCGCCCGCAAGAAACGTACTGAAGTCCTCCTCCAATTACGACGACCATGACAGAGCCGACACGGCAACCATCTCGTCCTCAACAAACTCTCCGCTGCTCTGCCGCCAGGACCTGACTCGCAGGTACGGATACCTGCTGCTGCTATTTCGGTCGATCTGCCCTCCAGAACCTGGCTCGTTGCTGCTACGAACCTGACTGACGAAGTCTGACGCCATTCACCAGACGACAGCTCGCCAGCAAGAAAAACACAAAAACAACAAAAGGAGGCATCAATCCACCAAGGGAACAATCGACAAACGATTGTTCCTAACACAGATGTAAGGCGAATGGAGACGAAGTCTTCCGAAAATCAGCCAGAAAGGTTGAATTCCCCATAAAAACTGGCAAACATGGGTTGCCAGAAGTCACCAGGATTTGGGGAAGATCCCAACATAACAAACGAGGTGACAGAACCGCCATCTTGCGATCCCAGTGACCTCTGGATGGAGCAGGAAATTAAGCCCCTGAGGTCATTTAAGGCGAGAAACAGCAGTCGGCGGTCTCAGAAACACCCGTTAGCAGACCAACACACTACCCCTTGCATGCTCCTTATTGAGCTGACCCCTCCACGTGGTCACCTTTCAGCCACCCAGTCGCATTACCTGTGCTTTTTCCCATTAAACTCATCCCTCCTGGCTAGAGGTTTTTTCAACAGTCACGTATCTTAAATCTTCTACTGCACTCTCATTTTCTTTTCTGAAGTGCAAGTTATCACTAAGACCTGACTCACTTAGCTCAGTGTGAATTTTAATGCAGGTATATCGTACCAGAATCGAGTTATCTTGGCACCCTCCGTGCAACTTTCGATTCCCCGAGATCGTTATAATTATCCTTGTGTAACCGCTGGCATTATCAAATTGCAGACGGTACATCGGCTGTGGAAACACTCACTTATCCTGTGCTTCTTGCAGTGAAAAGGCCACTGCAATCAATTCCTCAGTATTCCTTTCGAGAGGATTAATCATAGACTATTCGATTTTTTAACAGTGATAGCACAACTAACCACGTGGCATCCCATGTTGTGTCTGCTTATCATTCCCCAGTCTTCTGATTGACGTGTTTAATTGTAAATATATTCCATTTAAAGTAAACCTAAGTGTTTATCTGCAACAGTCCCTTGTTGAAGTACGGCCCTCAGCCCAACTGTTTTTTTCTATTAAGGTTCCTGCCTGACCTAGCAATTGCAGTCAGACACTCAAGGTGTATTAGTAAGGCACTCTGTTCACGACCTAGACCCCAGATTTGACCCTGAACAAGGAATACAGTAAGAAGGATAGGTAAGAACTTAAAAAAAAAAAAAAAAATATATATATATATATACAGTATATATATATATATATATATATATATATATATATATATATATATATATATATATATATATATATATATATATATATATATATATATATATATATATATATATATATATATATATATATATATAACATAAAATCTGCAGGAAACTCCAGTGTGTGTGTGGAGTGCTTTTATCCGATTTGACACTACGTCCTTTTACTTAGCAGACTCATATATACTCCAGTGTTTCCGTTTCCTTCATGGATTTTTATATTTATTTGTATATTCATCACGTTCCATATTTTGACTCACGTGATTCAGTTATACACACACACACACACACACATATATATATATATATATATATATATATATGTATATATATATATATATATATATATATATATATATATATATATATTTATGTATGTATTTTTTGCAGATATATTAATTATATATATACACACATATATATATATATATATATATATATATATATATATATATATATATATATATATATATATATATATATATATATATATATATATATATATATATATATATATATATATATATATATATATATAGAGAGAGAGAGAGAGAGAGAGAGAGAGAGAGAGAGAGAGAGAGAGAGAGAGAGAGAGAGAGAGAATCGTGAGTCATATTAGTATTTATTGCCTTGCCAACGTTACGAAGCTTTTCTTCGTTATCAGGGTTCGAGATTAGATAAAAGAGTTGAATGAGAACACTTGCCCGGATAATCGGAAACATGAAAGCATTAAATCCGTAATGGTGTTACATAGATGCACTTCGCCCCCTCAAATGACTTTACGTGAGCGCATTTGCCCCAAATTTGGAGTCACCTTATGCCTTTACATACGTGGGCTTCTTCATCACGCCGTAACTACGTCGCCCTTCATTATTAAATTATTAATGTCCACTGCTTGACATTAACTTGTTAAGTTGTTAAATTTGTGGATAATTAACTTATATCTTTAATAACTTCCTTTCCTTCGATACATGAAACTCAGACCTTTCTCCCAACGAATTATTTGTCCTCTTCATAACAAATCTCTCCTTTCTTAGAGAGGAGCTACTACCAAATGTACTGAGCCTCAAAACGAGGGCTGCCACCTCTTACTTAGAAGTATTACGGAAAAACACTTCAGCTTGCCTTTTTTTTTTGAGGAACTAAGTCCTTTCTATTCACTGCTAAAAGTGTATATTGCAAACTTTCCCCCTCCTCTCAAACATACCTTGATTCTCTTATAGCGCTTCTCTCCGTTCACATGGGCGAGTAAAAATGTGCTAGCTATTCCCCGAGTAAAGAGGG
>NC_089782.1:49491389-49511389 GCF_040412425.1 Macrobrachium rosenbergii | reverse complement strand
GTTTATTACACAGAATATATGGCAATTTGGAAAAACTCTGGGGTTTCTGAAATTCGGGCAAATTTGGTGTTGCCCCCCGGATAAATCCCACCTCCTACGCCTATGTTCATGTCATAATGCTTAAGCAGGTTCACAAGCAACACAAACAATAGGAAATTACCGGAAAAAATTAAGATTGCATAAAAGACAACACAGAAAATGTAATTTTTTTATATTATACGACGTAGACCCGTAGTGTTTTTTTAAAGACTGCTGCCATTATCCCGGATTGCTATTCACGGAAATTTCTCTCTCTCTCTCTCTCTCTCTCTCTCTCTCTCTCTCTCTCTCTCTCTCTCTCTCTCTCTCTCTCTCTCTCTCTCTCTCAGCATACACGATATTTGCAAAAGGTTGTTGCATTAATGTTTCCTGAAAAAGGAATCTGCGAAAACCTTAAGGGCGATTTTTATCACGGGTGTAAATATTTACAAGTCACATAATTAAATCTCCACACAGCGTATAAAGCCTGCTACCGGCACGCGTATAGCTTTTAATTTAAAGATCGTGCTATGAAAACTGAGAATATAAAATGTAATTTCAAACCAATCAAAAATTATAAAGGAGTCAAATACACGTCGCATTTTTTCTTAAGCTGGTAACTTCATTAAAATACTGGATTCTTCTGATATTGTTAGTTCAGTTCAGTTCACATAAGTAAATTTGATTTTAGAACGTGTATACATGCTAAAAATGTACTGAAATACAGATACTGATAGGAATTTATGTAAACAACTGACTATTAATTTTGAGATGCGTGAATTTTACAACAGTGAAGGGAATGAAAATGTGTAACTTTGGACAGAATTATAATTTCATGATGTACTTACCAGAGGAGTTGGCGACTGCCGTTGGCGTTGCAACGGGGACTAGGAGCAAGTAACAAATCAGTCCTCTCAGAACTGCAAAAGAAGCGAAATATATCGCTATCAACAACTGAGTGATGATTCTCAGATTATACTGTGGTGCCTGATAATGTTAAAATAATTAAATATAGCCGAAGGCTGAATGCCCTAATCTCACTGATTATGCAAATTGGTTTTCGCTTTGATGGCCTTGGAACAATAACTGCAAATATACGGCTACACTAATGGAAGGAAATTATCTCATATTTTAAGTTTTTCTGAAAGGTATCAAATAGAGTTTTGTAATTAGGCGAAAGAACGCTAGACTAACAACAAAATAAAAAAAAGAATAATCTAGACGTACCATATAAGGAAAAGTTAATTCCGGTATTGATTAGGGAAAATATAAATTTGAAAACACTGATCATCTGTCTCTAATTATAAACTCAGCCATGTTAATCAGTTTCAACCGTAATTTCCTGTTTAAGATAAAAAAACAACTGAATGACACATTATCATGTTTTATCCAAATGGTTTTTAATTCTGTGAGAACGTATTTACCCTGATAGAGAACCAAGCAAAAACAATGTTTTCATGAAAGAAAATGACTTTGGTGGTGGAAATTCCTATTCCAACTTTGAACTTTAAGTTGACCTTGACCTGGATCTCACTATGTGCATAGTTTTTATTAGTGAATTATACAGAAGAGAATATAGAATTTAGGTCAAAAGTCAAGCGCTGGGACCTACAAGGTCATTCAGCGCCGAAATGGAAATTGACAATTAGAAGGTTTTAAAGGTGTAACAGGAGAAAAACCTCACAGTCGCACTATGAAACAGCTGTTAGAGAGGGTGGAAAGTCAGACAGAAGAAAGAGAACACAAATAGTGATACAGTAAAAGGAATGAAAGAAGTTGGAGCTAGGGGCCGAAGGGACGTTGCAAAGAATCTTAAATAATGCCTACAGTTCACCAAGTGAGGTGCACAGGCGTTACTAACCACCTACGGAATAGTGAAGTATACAGAACATGCCAGGTTGAAGTCTCAAACTCGAAAAACTAAAAGTTATTGTTTTGACATCTGATATTTATATAGTTCCACAAAAATGCCCAAGTTACATTCCTGATCGATCTTTAATCTATAAGAATGACTTGACCTGAGCCCTTGAATTTACAATACAAGACTTACATATCTAAATTACACATAAACATTTATAAAAATATATATATATATATATATATATATATATATATATATATATATATATATATATATATATATATATATATATATATACATACATACATAAATATATATATATTTATACATATATATATATATGTATACAGTATATATAAATGTGTGTGTGTGTGTGTGTGTGTAAAATCTACTGGTCACTTTTTATCAGATACGTATGTGACAGTAATAGCCACAATGCCCACTTAAATGCACACTTTCCAGATACGCATCTCGTGGTCAGGCTGGTAACGTGACCTAGCTTTGATACTCTTGATGCGGGTTCTCTTTTGTCACGGACATTAGAATTTATTCATAATTCTTGCATTTGGATCTAAGGCTTTGTAGCGACAAGCTTATCCAAATAAAGCATGAAGAATTCGAGTAGTTAAGAGGGCATTATATTATATATATATATATGTATATATATATATGTGTGTGTGTGTGTGTGTGTGTGTGTGTGTGTATAATATGGAAATTCCTGTCATCTCAACTGTCTAGAAAAAATATGATATAGAAGTATATTATAAAGAAAAAAATTTTAATTCATTTTTTCTAGAAAGTCCATATTATCATTATATGTACATAATATATATATATATATATATATATATATATATATATATATATATATATATATATATATATATATATATATATATATATATATATATATATATACATATATACATACATATTCACAGAACTCCTGCTATGTCCGTTTTATCCCTGCCCAATCGGCCCTTTTGATGTTACAGTAACGCCTTATCAGAATGAATCACTATCGCAAGTGACTGGCGGAAGTCGTCCGCCCATACTAAACAGGTGTTTTCAACATCAACCATAATTTACAACATAAAATGAGGATAAATATGATGATTGTTGACACTGCATTATCACTGAAACCTTTGCACATGTATCCAGAAGGCTCTTGGATCACTGTTGCCCTTGAAACAGAGTTTGGTATTTTTAAATAATTTGATCAATTTAAAGAAACATGGTATCCCCTTTGCGGATGTCAGACCCATTTATAAGCCCCCTCTATCTTGGATTGATTCAGTTGAAGTGACGTAAATTTTCTCCTATCATTCAGGATTTCATTACAAATTTCACACTGCCAGGTCATCTACATTCAGGTTAGTGCCTACTAAAGGTTAGTTATGCTAACAGAGGGACAATGTATCAGTACATATTTTCGTTATTTGTCTGAGAAATCCCAGTAGTGAATGAGAATCAAATAAAAACTTTCTGTAACGAAAATGAATTTTTCTACTTGTTTTATGCTCGACTGGTTACAACAATATTCCTGATTATCAAAGGGGTACCCACCCAAGTGGAACACGCTGAGGCAACTACCCAGACTGTGAGTATTAAGAGAAAGTGAATAGAAAACAATTCTGAAACTGTAACCTGTAAAATAACAGAAAATATTGCATTGTGGAATGTCACTGTTATCGTTGATTTGTATAACATTTTTCATAATGATATTTATCTTCTGGAAAAGTTTGATTTTCCATGTATAATATTGTCCTTCAAAGTCTGCTTCCTTGCCTACTTCTTAGCGCGTCTCTTCGGCGCAGTCGATTATCTGTACAGCGTACAATGCTGTATGTGGTGGCCTGTGTTGTTGGCACCTGTAGCGCCGCCAGACGCACGATCATGGCTAAATTTAACCTTAAATCAAATAAAAACTACTGAGGCTAGAGGGTTGCAATTTGGTATGTTTGAGGATTGGAGGGTGGATGATCAACATACCAATTTGCAGCCCTCTAGCCTCAGTAGTTTTTAAGATCTGAGGGCGGACAAAAAAAGTGCGGACGGACAGACAAACAGCCATCTCAACAGTTTTCTTTTACAGAAAACTGAAAAATTTACCTAGTTATGAACCAAGGCCCATCGGTAATTGATGGCGACCATATTAAGACTTATAGTTCCGGCATTTAAACTTGGTTGCTTTATGAATTACAAATTTGACAGTATGCTCTAGATTCCAACACGGAATTTAAGATTACAGTACTCTAGGGTGTTGTCTAGATGAGAGAGATATAATATGAGTTACTCTCTGAAAGTTAATTGCATGCAAATGTTTAAAATCTCATCCTCTATTTCGCATGTAAGAGAAAAGGGAATAAACGCTCTCTCACTGACATGACATTAAGTTGCGATAACATTATTGTTTATAGGTCATCCTTCAATCGTTATATATGAAAGTTTTCGTTATAATTAATTATGGAATTAAATTTTCCTCCACAGGAACAAGTATTGTTTTCCTCGCACGAATATAAGGATAATGCATAATAAAAAAAAGGTCCAATAAACTGGTTTAATATGAAATATATACTAGAAATCCTCTTAAAGGATTATATGTCCATGCAATTAAGTGCCAGTTGTTCTTTTATTGGCAGTGAATTGTAATACGAGAGATTATTATTATTATTATTATTATTATTATTATTATTATTATTATTATTATTATTACACTCAAAAGTGAGTTATGTAACAGTAAGATGAGAAAGAAAGTCTTGACCGCCAGGAACGTTACGTAAGGTTCCATAGCTCAGACTATGGTACCTTCGTTCTACAAACTTATTTAGAGGCAAGTGGTAACAGACTTCTACAGAATTGAGTGTTCATAAGCGAAAGAAAGAAGGGAAAACAGAAGCCATGAAAATCAAATGTAAATAACAAGTGAATAAAATAAATGAATAAACTGCTAAATTCTTGCAGGTATACAAAAAATATAAATGGAAAAAGATGATTATAATTATGAAGTTATCATTAAACTCTTATCATTTTTAGTTATCATTAAAATCAGTATCAGCCAGCTCCACCTCTCGTATTTTATTATCTACATACAGCTAACCTAAAAAATACTCACTCCATCGACCCAGGACTTCATGCTCTTAAGACAGCGTTCCCACCTACATTTTTATTCAGAGTTTCATTAAAACGTTAACATTTATCCCTGTATTTACTTCCTACTGAACAGCTCCTTATTCCTGTATACAACCTTCCGCCTCTATCAAGCAACTGAATCTCAAATAATAGTTTTTCCATCACAAAGTTCCTCAATTTCTTATCCTACCAATCGCTGTTTCTATTCCCTCCTCGCAACATTCCAAGGTCACATACACTCCTTGATGGCTCTATGGCCCCCTTTTATAATTTTACACAATCTTCATATACCCCTTCTCTGATTCCAGATCAGTACGGGATTATAATTTTACACAATCTTCATATACCCCTTCTCTGCTTCCAGATCAGTACGGGATTATAATTTTACACAGGCTTCCAGATCATGGGATTATAATTTTACACAATTTCTATACTCCTTCTCTGCTTCCAGATATAAAACATGGGGAAGCTTGCTGCAGTTATAATACTTCTACTCACTGTTGCCTCTCAAAGAGGAGGTAGGTTATTTTCTTCCTTTTTAACCACATTATTAGTAAGAGGTAGAGAGAGGAGAAAGAGACAGAACGAATTTCATCTGTAATCATAATTTATGTAGAATCATAATCTCATAAATGTATCCAAAGGATTTAGTTGTTAAAAGGCACTTCTAACACATATATGTATAAGCAAATTAACACAGATTTACAGTATTTATGCAAATTTATTAATTTTATCAAACAGCATTAGCCAACATTTAGAAGACTGAAGGAATATGGGATTATACCATTTTCATTTCTTAACATCAGGCGCATCTTCAAGTCTGCCTGCCTGTCTCATTTCCATATTTCAGATTCCCTTATAAATTTATCTCTTATATCTTTAAGTATATATCATCTTTTGGCTTATTCTCCTTGACTCTCAAGGTTATATTCCACGCTTATGTACCATTTGTGTTTTAATGACCTAAAATTTCTTGCATACCATTCTTAAATTATTATTCTATTACATCTTATACCTATCTATCTCATTTCAGCAGATTCTGTCCAGCAATGTTATTCGTGCTCCCACTGTTCAACTCTACCACTCAACCCACCGATTGTGTATAATTGTCAACACTCTTGCAGGGAAACTATTGAATGCAATGGTAAGTAAATTGCGACCTTTAGTTCTTTGGGAAGGACAGCAAATGAATTTAGGTAATGTGTAAATGATTTTAGCGCCAATGTTTCGTTTTGTTTCCATATATTTATTCGTTTTTCTATGTCCTAACTGTATCTCTTTATCTACAGTTTCTTTTATCCTGTATAGGAAGTTATTTTTTATATCTTTCAAGAACACCGTTATAAAAGGAAAAGATTATCTTTATGAATTTAAAAAATACATAAATATAGATATTGAAACTAACCTACTGTTATTTAAATAATACCATGAACCTGTGTATTGAAGTAGGTACCGAAGATGAAGAAAGACACGAAGCTAAATTAAAAATGGGTATAGGAAAGACAGAGAGCCATAACACCAAATAAGCTGGAATAAACTAACAAATAAAAAATGAAGTCAAAAAAGACTTTCAAGTGTGGAAAATGTAAATTGGGATGAAGCCAAACAAGAAGTACAGAAGGTGAAGAAAAGAAAACATCGTTTATATTGAATACCATAACTAGTCATTTCTCCTAACAGGTCCAGGAACAACGCCTACAGTATACAGATTCTGCGGTTGGGAGGATCGCCCTGAGGGCTGCGTAGAAACTTCGGAAAATACATTTGAGTGCAGCTGCGAAGGAGATTTGTGCAACTACAGTGACCGAAAGGAGCTTTGCAACAGATCTGTTGCACTCTCGAGTTCTTCGGCACTCGTTGTTGCCAGCATCTTATATATTTTACTTGGAAAGTAGAGGCGAGAATTCAAGATAGCGCTTAATTTTCTAGTACTCCATTTCATGGGTATAGTTAGTGTAGCTGCAAGTGACTTGTCTGAAGAGGATTTCATTAACCTTATAAATATAAGTCAAACGGTGTCAATATTGAATGCTTGATCACAGTATCGTATTTTCTTTATGAAAACAAATGTGTATCTAAAAATAAAACTGTACTGAACTGTCCGTGTTGCTGAGTTTAAATCACAAAATATGTATTTTTTACTTTCCAAGTTGTAAAAACGATTGTGTGATGTAAGCTCTGATATCTTCTTATAAAATGCATGGCAGCCTTCGTCATTGCCGAATACTGACGTTGAGTGTCGCAATCTTTACTATCTTCTTTGTTATCTTATTATCTTACGCAACAGATGTGACTATGTCGTCTTTCTGAAGAAAGATGAAATATCAATTCAAAACGAATGTGTCGATGCGACGTTGAGTCATATCGATATTGTGTGATGATACGCATTTGTCCCTCATGAATTTAGATAATCCCCCAAAAATCTGTTATCGTTTCTCTTACACCTTAGTATAATCAGTAAAAAGAGGATAAAGAAGAGAGAGAGAGAGAGAGAGAGAGAGAGAGAGAGAGAGAGAGAGAGAGAGAGAGAGAGAGAGAGAGAGAGATCCTTTCACAACAGGATATAAAACTTTTGCCGTATGTGAGAAAACACCATTGAAATATGTACAGGTGAAATTTTTAGGTTACCGAGAGAGAGAGAGAGAGAGAGAGAGAGAGAGAGAGAGAGAGAGAGAGAGAGAGAGAGAGCATATCCTTTCGCAACAGAATTTAAAGCTTTTGTCGTATTTGACAAAACACCATTGAAACCGGTACAGGTGAAATTTTTTGGTTACTGAGAGAGAGAGAGAGAGAGAGAGAGAGAGAGAGAGAGAGAGAGAGAGAGAGAGAGACTGCATGTCCAGGGATCATCTCCGCACCGTCTGCAATAAACCTGCCATAAAGAAAGAGGAAATTCCCTTTCGCTTCAGACCGATACTCCTGCAACTGCACATACTACAATAAAACGCACCATTAAAACTCAGCGGGTTTAATAAAACGCGCCCGAAAGAATTTAAGTTTTCCTTCTTCACATTCCTCGCAATTTACTCGAATTATGGTGACGATAAGGATGCAAATGGAACGGCAAAATGATGTATGGAAGATAAATTCTAAGATTTTCTTCATTCTTCTTTTCATGCGCGTTGAAGGTGACAGTCATCTTAAATTTGAAGGAAACGCAAATATCAATTAATAACTGAAAGCATTTCTTCTTTTACTCACAAGTTGCACAGATACTGTGGGGAGAAGACTATATAAATAAAAGCAGGAAAATAATGGCTTAAGAGATAATTGTAGTTATTTCTTTCACGCATGCAAAGCATGGTAAATGAAAAGTAACGATCCTCTAAACAACTGATAATCTAATTCATGATGACTACCAAATAATTATTGTTGAAGTCATCAAAATAATGCAGATATATAATTAAAGTGATTTTCTTCATTTTTACTAACAAAAATAAGGGATAAAAAACCTTAAACGAGCGAAAATTGATTAAGTGCAACAATCGCTAAGATTAAACGAGTATACTGGTTGTTTTCTCAAGATTAATGTTACTAATTGATGACCCGTGCATAGTAATTTATTCAAATGTGCAAGTGCCTGCAAATCAGGTCACGGTTAAAGGGATTAACGGAGGGCGTTATGGGCCTAAAAATATGGTTTATTTGATGTTTATGATTTTCTCAAAATGAGTTCTATTTGCGTTTTTATTTCATATTTTATGTGAGAGCGAGTGTGAAGAGTTATACAGTGTATTGATTCAGCCTAATCATGAGGAAAATAAATACATGCATATACATAATTCATATCCAAGTTGTAATAAAAGTGGTGACATACACATTATTTTTGCTTATATTGGTACCGGGTTGAAACGACACATGCGTGAACAAAACCTCGTTTTATTTGCTACAAGTACGGTATGAAAAGGTCGGAAAGATCATAAAAGATGTAGGAAAACATGTTCATGAAACGTCTAGTTGGTGTTTGTTTTTGCAGTTGAACAGAAGACCGGGTACATTCACTAAAAGGAAACCGTTCTAAAGTGTAAAAAAAAAAAAAAAAAAAAAAAAAAAGCAAACACATTTCGGTTAGATATAATTTTGTCACATCGAAAAACGAGTGAACTACTTACGGAATAGTTTATTCGAAATCAGATTTGAAGAGAAAGAAAGTAAAAGGATACAGACGTACGGTAAAGATACTGTCACAGGAAATACAGCTTAAGGATGAGAAACTCCTCAAGGGAATGGAATGGTTGTAGGCTGCTTCCATGTACAAGGAGAATATCCTTCACATTGCTTAGAAGAGCTTGTTTAAAGTAAGTATATCTTAGTTTAACCAGACCACTGAGCTGATTAACAGCTCTCCTAGGGCTGGCCCGAAGGATTAGATTTATTTTACGTGCCTAAGAACCAACTGGCTACCTAGCGACGGGACCTACAGCTTATTGTGGGATCCGAATCACATTATGACGAGAAATGAATTTCTATCACCAGAAATAAATTCCTCTAATTCTTCATTAGCCGGTGGGAGAGTCGAACGCTGGGCCAACAGCGTACCAGGCGACAGCTCTATCCACCCCACCAACGAAGAACTAGAGCTTGTTTAAGGCAACAAAAAGACTATAAAGGCACTACGTATACACCGATTAAAAATGCGCCGAAGTTTCTTCGGCGCCATCGAGTTTTCCGTACAGTGTACAACCAAGGCCACAGAAAATAGATCTATCTTTCGGTGGTCTCGGTATAATGCTGTAAGAGCCGCGGCCCATGAAACTTTCAGCCACGTCCCGGTGGTGGCATGTGTATAGCGTTGCCAGACGCACGATCATGCTAACTTTAACCTTAAATAAAACAAAAACTACTGCGGCTACAGGGCTGCAATGTGGTATGTTTGATGATTGGAGGGTGCATGACCAACATACCAATTTGCAGCCCTCTAGCCTCAACAGTTTTTAAGATCTGAGGGCGGACAGAAAAAGTACGTACGGTCAAACAAAGCCATCTCAATCATTTTCTTTTACAGAAAACTAAAAATTATTACTTTCCACATGTAGGGAATTAATACTTGACTATATATCTATTTAGCATTAATGTTATACAGAAGGTGCAATTATAGCATCGGTTTCCTTTCTTAGCAGCATAGTCGAAATAGGAAAGCGTACAAACCTAACATTTGCCTCGGCCAAAGGGCTTGATACTGCTGTACATCATAAAGAAAACAATATATATGTAAGTAAGAGCGCGACAAGGAAAATTGTCAAAACTTCCTAGGATATAACACAAATAAGGTACATGACTAACACAGAAAGGATCAGAGAGAAAAAGGAGATGGCGTATATAGTGATGTATTACAAACACACATTACACAAACATATACATACATGCATTTTACATAAATATAAAAAAATAATATATATACAGTATATGTATATATATATATATATATATATATATATATATATATATATATATATATATATATATATATATATACAGTATATACATGGCTAGAGAGAAAGGCTTAGAATTCAATGTAAAAGAACTGAAAGAAAGAGAGAGAGAGAGAGAGAGAGAGAGAGAGAGAGAGAGAGAGAGAGAGAGAGAGAGAGAGAGAGAGAGAGAGGAAGCAAAATTCCTCCAGAGATAAAGCCAAGACCATCAACATAAATAAGAAGTATGAGAGAGAGAGAGAGAGAGAGAGATAAGCTGATAAGACTTAAATGAACGAAATCCCCACACGACGCTCAATCAAAGTCAAACCAATATCTAAGACCGATAAGAGATAAGAACGAGAAGAATACCGCGAATTGAAATACAAGCCAACGTGTTTTATCCCTCCCTCCCTCCCCCCCCTTCATAGATATCGGAAAAAAATAGAGATAGCGGAAGCCGAGGAAATTGGAACCCAATAGGCAAATGTTATGAACAGTCTACTCACGAGGCACATTTCATTCCTTGGTGTCTCTTTCTGTGTGTGTGTTTGTGTGTGGGTGTATGTTTATTCTTACATTTTTTATTTGGTGGTTGGTTTAGAGAACCATTACATACAAACACGCACTTACAGATATATATATTTATATATATATATATATATATATATATATATATATATATATATATATATATATAAATGTGTATATATATACATATATATAATATATATATATATATATATATATATATATATATATATATATATATATATATATATATATATATATATATATATGTATGTATATATATATATATATATATATATATATATATATATATATATATATATATATATATATATATATATATATATATATATATATATATATATATATATATATATATATATATATATATATATATATATATACATATAAATGTATATATATATAATATATATATACATACATATATATATATATATATATATATATATATATATATATATATATATATATATATATATATATATATATATATATATATCTTCTTCGTTTAACATGCTCTTTCCCATTTTTCATATGGGGTAAGTACGATGCCTTCTTTTGAAGGACTTTGATTTGGCGTTGGGGTAGGCCGTAGCCTCAATCGGCTGCCCTGCCTGACATCGCTTAGACCCCGGTAGCACATGTGTATATGTATTGTGCCAAATTCCCAGCTCACTTTCTCCCGACAGCGAGGAGACGTGAGCGGGTAGGCCGTCAGTTCAAGACGTGTGAGGTGTCTGTTATGTTTTTAGAAGATGTTAGAATGGCTTTGTTTGTGTGTATATTAGTCTGTAACACCATTTGCTTTCAGCAAACCTATCTGTTGATTACGTACATAATCCCAGGGTGTCTACACGGATAGCAAAGTGTCCGCCCCTCTGACCGGCCGGCTGCGGATTTGAACCCGCGACACAGACTTCTTATGAAGTCCGAGTCTGCTGCTCTACCGAGCTGAGCCATCAAGACTCACCATATATATATATATATATATATATATATATATATATATATATATATATATATATATATATATATATATATAAATCACATCATGCGCCATTGCTCAAATCACATTGAAAGGGTAGAGATGGTAAACAGTACATTTCATAGTTTATAGTGCCAACGTTTCACAACACTTCTCAGTTGCATTATCAAGGCTTAAAATGTGAACAACATTTCACTCTTAACAACTCATAAACTCTTTTCACACAAAAATTTAAACTTTTTAAATGGCCTTCTTTGGTTAAGAAGTGAAATATAAAATTAAAAAGTCTAAAGGAAAATAATACATACAAGCGCTTTACAATGTCAAACACCCAGTGTTGCTGAAAAGAGTAACAAAATCACAGAACCGTTATTTCTATTATTATATCTCACTCTGAATTTTATTTCTTTAACTATGGATGTCACTATAATAATTTTACTTTTTTTTGTCAAAACATTTTATGATTTGCTAAGAGTGAAATGTTGTTCATATTTTCAGCCTTGAAAATGCAACCGAGATGTGTTGTGAAATGTCGGCACAATAAACTATGATATACACTGTGCTTCCCTCAATACCCCCATATATATATATATATATATATATATATATATATATATATATATATATATATATATATATATATATATATATATATATATATATATATATGTGTGTGTGTGTGTGTGTGTGTGTACGTGTAATAGTGTGTACAATGCCCTCTTAACTTCTCGAATTCTTCACGCTTTTTGGATATGCTTGTCACTACAAAGCCGTAATATCCAAACGCAAGAAATTGAAGTGACTGTGATCCTCGGTCCCGCGACCGGGGATCACAGTCACTTCAATTTCTTGCGTTTGGATCTTACGGGATTTATAGTGACAAGCATATCCAAAAAGCGAAGAATTCGAGAAGTTAAGAGGGCATTGTGGCTATTACATGTACACATGTATCTGGTAAAAGTGACCAGTAGATTCTACATATATATATATATATATATATATATATATATATATATATATATATATATATATATATATATATATATATATATATTATATATATATATATATATATATATACATATATATATATATATATATATATATATATATATATATATATATATATATATATATATATATGCATGTAGTGAGATATGACACATTGCTCTGAGCTTTCTTCTTGGGTATATATATATATATATATATATATATATATATATATATATATATATATATATATATATGTATATATATGTATATATATATACATATATATATATATATATATATATATATATATATATATATATGTATATATATATATATATATATATATATATATATATATATATATATACATATATATATATATATATATATATATACATATATATATATATATATATATATATATATATATATATATATATATATATATATATATATATATATACATATACATATATATATATATACATATATATATATATACATATATATATATATATATATATATATATATATATATATATATATATATATATATATATATATATATATATATATATATTTATATATATATATACATAAATATATATATGTATATATTATATATATATATATATATATATATATATATATATATATATATATATATATATATATATATATATATATATATCAAAAGGAAAGCTAAGAATAGAGTGATATACCCCACTACATGCACTGCGCCACTCACCTCTAGCTTCACGACACTCGTACCCGGGTACCGGGGCCCTCCCTTTGCAATAGCCTACTACTTTTGTACCATTTATCCTTTTCTTTCTATGACTCTCTCTCTATTCCTCCATGCTAACCGTTCAGAATTATGAATTCACCAACCTATCATCCTCATTCTTCCCACATGACCAGACCATCTCCAAAAACGTCCATCCTTTCACCTATGATAATCTTTTTTTTTACCAAGTCTTCCAAATATCCACAGTTCTCATCCTTTCAGTTTTTCCTATGACTCTTACAACTTCAGGTTTCTGTCTTTCATTTCTATAAAGAAGGGCTGGCTTAATGATCCCTTCAAACATCCCGACCCTATCTTCCTTAGATGCTCCACGGCTCTCCCATTCTTTCGCTACTTTCCTCGCTTCACCTACTCTAGCAGTTGAGTTCCATCCTGAGAACCTGATCGTGAACTGGCGAGTTCTTAGTCGTTAGGTAGATTTCCGCCCTTTGTAATCTTCAGAGCTTTGATAAATTTACCTCTTCTCTTATCCTACAATCATCCATTATATATACTTCCGTATATCTATGGAGATAATTTCTATGTGTATTGTAGGGATGATAGGCAAGGTTAGAAATCTACATAATGAATTTTCTGTTATACTGACGTGCATATGCATACACGTATGTATGCATCTGTCTATGTATGTATCCAAGTGCATAAACTAAGCCACTGAAAATGTAACTACTGCCCTATTCTGTTATTACATGATTTCTAGTTTACTCATTTCATCAGTTCATTTAATGATCATGATCAGTAATGGTTTCACATTTACTTCAAAAATTTTCCCCATTTGTTTTCTAAAAAAAATTATATGTTCTTTCTCCCCCCTCCCCTAAAAAAATAATAGTGATGAAAGTTTTCAAACTGAAACAGAAAAATGACGTTTCCAGATAAAAAAATCTGTTATTTTCATTCCTTCTTGAGCGGAACAATCACGAATATTTGCCCAGTAAATCTACAGAAAAACAAATGCTAAATTCAAATTCTTACAAACCCGAAGCTTTCTGTATAAATGGTCTAACAATAATTACAATTGCAAATTTATTTCCACTTATGATGGCAGCTTGAGTTTCTGCTATTACTTGGTTTTATACAAATATCAGGGTTGATTTTCTATTGTTAGGGAGACTGTCCTTCTCTGATTGACATACAAATACCCCGGTTCATCTGTCGTTGACTTTACATTTCTCTTCTACTGCCATAAGATATTATTTTTGGTGTCGTTATTATTTCATTTTCTTCCTTCTATTTATCTAATTCTGACAGAATTTGGAATGTGACACCTAGCAGGTTGTCATTATTTCCCCTGCATAATTTCGACTTCGATATATTTCCAAACCGAAAGGTCTACTTAAAGTTTGAAATTTACAAATATTTTTCTTTATAACTACGAAACTATGATAGTTTAACGATTCCCACTGGTGCTATCTGTGTTAGCAAATACTCATTTGGAAATAACAAGCGCACAGTCGCGGGTGTAATATAAATTTCTACCTTACATAGTTGAGTAAAATTAGCTGTTATGCCTAGGCAAATACCTCAGGCACTGGAATGGAATGAAATATAGAGTTTAGGTCAAAGGCCAAGCACCGAGACCTATGAGGTCATTCAGCGATGGAAATGAAATTGAGAGTTGGCAGGTTTGAAAGGTGTAATAGGAGGAAAACCTCGCAGTTGCATTATAAAATAATTGTTAGGAGAGGGTGGATAGACCTAGCAAGATGGAAGAAAGATAATATGAATGGAGGTACAATAAAAGGAATGAAAGGGGTTGTAGCTAGGGTCGAAGGGACGCTGAAAAGAACCTTTAGTAATTCCTACAGTTTACCCCGTGAGGTGCACTGACCGCACTACCCGCCTACGGGGCAAGGTACTGTGCAACGACTGGTTCCAAGTTATTTTATGAATTGTATGGGTCAGTATGCAGCATCCTTGCCTTTCATTTTAGGGTCTTGGGTTCGATCCCGACATGAGGGAGAAATGTACTCAAAATAAATTTTTCCCACATACGCCTTCCTAGTTATTGGAAAGTATGATTTTTGTAAAGCACTTTCTTAGGGTAATAGTTAAATCATTTAAACAACCCTTGGTCCGAACTTATTTGGGATGGTGCAGAGAGACAATCGCCCGTCGTTTTCGGTTAGTCTGCCCCACTTAGAATGAGGGCCGGCGCTGGCATAAGAATAGCTAAAACTGAACCAACCAACTGAGTAACCTCGGGAATCGATATCCGTTCTTCCTAGACGTCCCCTGGTTTTGAATTGCAAATAAATAGATATAATTTATCTTGGCGTATATTTTTCACCATTTGTTTAAGGTCACGCAAAAATTATAATTGAATTCCAAATCCCCCATTACGTAAATTAAAGAAGAATTAGTGAATTGCTATTGCAAAATACGGGGAAAAGTTTGTTTCAGGTGTACAAGGCTCGTTCATATTTCAGGCACTGTTTGTGACGGCAATTAGGAATTTTAGGCCAAAAAATATAATAAAAATTAAAAACGGGCCGTTTATGAAAGTATTACATTTTCTCGGAATACAGGAACGGAATGGGTGTCAACCGAGCGGGAAGCAGTTAGGTTAATATTCATTATCTCGAGTATTATATATATATATAAATATATATATATAAATATATATATAAATATATATATAAATATAAATATATATATATAAATATATATATATATATATATAAAAATATATATATATTATATATATATATATATATATATATATATATATATATATATATATTTATATATATATATATATATATATATATATATATATATATATATATATATACATATATATATATATATATATATATATATATATATATATATATATATATTATTTATGATATAGAGAGAGAGATGAGAGAGAGAGAGAGAGAGAGAGAGAGAGAGAGAGAGAGATACTAACTCCTTCTCCACATTTCAACGTAACACTCCACAAGAAGATCCCCGGACAGATAAACAATTTCCCAAGCTTTGCGTAATCAAGCTTTGGAATCGAGGCCACCTGAATGAATAACAATCCAGGCAGGAACTTCTTTGACCTTTAGTTGTCCAGAGGCCTCTCGTTACCCTTTAAAGTCCAGAAGATAATGTAATCATTAGAATAATGGAAGCCAGAACGAAAAGGTAACGAAACATCACATCTGAATTTCAGATGTAACTCGGCCCGATCACCTTTGTTTATTGTTGTCCTGTTTACCTTCGCAACGCACAAACGCAAATAGCTGTTTTCAACTTGAGTTCTTGAAGGGAAACGTTAGTCGAGCTACTCTTTGCTTAGCGAATAGGAGAAGATAAGATGAAGGAGAATGCGGAGTCTACCTTACACAGACGAAATGGTTATCGTGAACCAAAAGAGGGTTACGATTCTCCTAAAGTGTGATCTGAATTTTTTAACAGTGCATCGTTAGGTTTCAGTTCGGTACACTGACCCACCTGGATCGCTTAGACCCTAATCTACTGTACGAGCATGTTAGAATTTTATCATGAGTACATATCCCTTTGTTTTTGCTCATCTTGTTTACATTATTCGGGATGCAGTTTCTTTTGTTTATGTGAATGTTCCTGAACACAATCGACAGAGCCTCAGAAAATGTGGATTTGTGTTCCCTAATATACTGATCTTATTTATGTTTTGCCTTTAGCAGTTGGATATCTCCTGTTTCCCAGATTTTGTCTTAGTGCAGCTCTGTAGTTTTTATATACGTTTGGTAACAGGGAATGCGTTGCAGGCCTCGCAGTCATCCTCCCCTCTTTCCCTAGAGAGGGCTTCAAATGGTGCACAATGTTTCCAGTGCGCGCTATCCGTTACAGATAAAATGTTGTAGTTTTCTTTGCCCTATAAAATGCTATAAAGTCATGCCTAACCTTTTAAAACAAATATGTAAATCGCAACCCCATTTACTCGATGATCTGATGTGTGATCGTGTTAAAATTCAAGGACCCTTGGGAACTGTCAAGTTGAAATGAAGTTTGAGTAATTCCAGGCTTCAGAATTAAGTTTACTATGGATAAAATCTTCATTGCACCCCCAAGCCTTGTACAGTTCACTGACATAAAAGTAGGTTTTAATGTTTTTTTTTTTTTTTTACGTTCTTTGCTTCTGATTACTGAGAAGATTTCCTATATTATTTGTCGTTTGTATAATTCTAGGTAAATAAAATATGTACTATAAATAAAAATGGGTATAATCTTCAACTGAAGTGTGACAGTCTCATTTCGGTGCTGGAGAAAAGTTCAGTCTTCAGAATTACTGAACAGGACAAAGTAAACAAAATATTGAATATCAACATAAATATAACATAAGAGAGAGAGAGAGAGAGAGAGAGAGAGAGAGAGAGAGAGAGAGAGAGAGAGAGAGAGAAATCTTTAACAGAAAGATCTTTAAAACAAATAATTTTATAAGAGCAGTAAAGTTGTCGAAAGGAGGAAAATACATTACGAAAAGCCAGAGTTTAAATGAGTTTATAAGAGAGAGAGAGAGAGAGAGACATGTGACGGACATGATAGGCAGGAGACAGACAAGAAGTCAGAGCACGAACTTCGTATAATAATTATCACCAGTCTTGCTTGTTTCTCTCAGACATAATCTTATCCTCATTACGTGCATTATTCCGATACTCCTCCTCACTGTCGCTTCAAGTTTTCCTGTAACATCTTAGTAAAAGATTAATGCAACGTTTTTAAGAATTTATCCGTTATGTGAAAAACTGTCATTTTATAACGAATGTTTTTCTTTTCTTACGGTTTCGATACGACTGTTCTGTTTCTACAACTTTTCCATCATAATATATGCAGTACATATATGTATATATATTATATTATATGTATATATACATATAAATGTATATATATATATATATATATATATTATATATATATAATATACATATATATACATGTATATGTATATATAATATATATTTATATTTATATATATTATATATATATATATATATATATATATATATATATATATATATATATATATATATATATATATATATATATATATATATATATATATATATATATATATATATATATATATATATAACATCCTTTTTTTTTTACAAAGGATAGTTCCAAGAAAGGATATTTTTTGTATGAAAGCACTATATTTTCATATGAGTGGGGATATGCATATTACTGTATGAATATATGTATGTATTTTACATATCTTTATGCAAATTAGATACCATTTACAGTTGCGCTATATAATTTACTTTCTTATTCAAGCATACGTGGTCAGCTGACTTAATTATCACATTTCACTTTTCACATGCAAATACCAAGTGGCTGACTCAACAGTATATATTTCACATTAAGCCAAAATGCAAAGGAATTGATTTACCTAAGTCATTCAGTAAGCAAAATAATCAATACATTTTCGATTCAAATTCCATTTTATTTCTCACCTTTGAGAGATACTTCAGGAGAGAGATATTATCTTGAAAAAGGTTACAGCAAGTGCAGGACTGGTTTTGGTTCACTTCATTTTGCAATAAGAATCTCTCCCTCTATCTCTCTCTCTCTCTCTCTCTCTCTCTCTCTCTCTCTCTCTCTCTCTCTCACTCTCATGGTGTAAGTGGCAGAGCGCACACCTCCACAGTGAAACGACTAAAATTCGATCTCACACACACAAAATAAATTATTTTACGTTAACTTAAAAAAGCCATTTTGCAGCACATAGCCCATGCAATGAATTTCTTGTAATATAAGGGGTAGTCAGCTAATGTGAAGCACAAACTAAGTAATCACATTCTTTTATTCTTTTAAATGTTCATCCACTGATATTTTTAATATCAAATTCACCACGCCTTGGGAATAGCTTACTATCAAAAGGAATTCCACATCATAAGCACATCTGCTCCGCCCAGGATTAGGAACCTATGCTTTCTGAGTTTGATAGTGGAAACACTGACTTGTCCATCTGGCTGTCAGGAGAGAATTCCTTTAGGTGTAATTTATTCCCATGGTACGGTGATTTGTTATTAAGGGATAGATATGTATATCTATCTCAGGGATATATATATATATCTATATATATTATATATATATATATATATATATATATATATATATATATATATATATATATATATATATATATATATATATATATATATATATATATATATATATATATATATATATATATATATATATATATATATATATAGAAGAAAAACAGGAGGACCAAAAAGGAGGTGATACATTTTCAACTTTATGCAT
>NC_089782.1:49478846-49490889 GCF_040412425.1 Macrobrachium rosenbergii | reverse complement strand
CTAGCAAACTGCCTCCCCTCCTTTGTTGTTGTTGGTTGTTCATTTACTGCCAGCCGGCCGATCGATAGACCATCTGTCTATCGACTTAAAAACAAGGGTTAAAAGATTAAAGGCGCTCCCATTTTTAATAAAGATCTTTCCTTCGAGGCAAAGTAATCTGGCTTGGTGTGTTTCTCCTACAGGCCAAAACCTCCCCTGCGGGCAGCAGGTGCAATGAGTCAAAGCATCTGTGATGGACGCCCCCTGCCCCAATCGGAGGATAAAAGCAGAAACCCACGAGGTCGACACACACACGCCAGCGAGGCGGGAAGATATGGAGTGAACTTGTGAAGACGTCCTCAACACCTGGCCCCATCGATGCCCTTGCATCCTAACCACGTGGCCCTTTCAAAGTATACTTTTCCTCGTGCCCTTCGACCATATTCCTCGAGCCCACACGCCATTGCGCCTGAAGTATGGTTTGAAAGGGCGAACGAGTCCTGGGTGCTGCGATCTCTCCCCCGCAGAAATCTCCCTTGTTCTCACTAAATTCCTGGGCGGAAAGGCCCTCTCGTTGCCTCTACCACGCCCTTCCCGCAGACGATCGGGGAAACTGGGAAGCGTCGCGCCAAGCAGTTCTGAAGGCGTCTGAATTACCCCGGCATGGAGGAGAACGTTGGAGAAAGCAGCCCAGAGAAGCAGGCCAGACTTGGTCCGATTGGGCGTACCATTCGAGCGGCGCTGACAAAATGGCTCGATTCGAAGGCCATTAACACCGCCGAGGTACTCGGCGGTTTAAATTCGAGCATTTCCTGCGCTCGCCCCTCCTGCCCTCGCCACTCATATAGTGGAAAAAGCCCCAGCAACACTCACCGAGTGTTGCCGAATAGAGATATGTGGGAAACTCACCACCTCAAGAAGGATCCATGGGGCGGAAAATAAATCCCCGTCCCTCCTCGGAGGTTCAAATTCCCACAAAAATGGGACCTCGGGCAAGCCCCTAACTTGCCATTATTGCAAGAAAACGGGCATTCCTCCGAACAGTGCCGGAACAAGAAACCGCTCTCTCTCCCGGAAAACCGACAAATAACTCGCCTCGCGCCCTCCACAGGGCAGCGCGGAAAGACTTTAGCCAGACCTTTTTGCACGGCGTGCAAGGTCTATGGCCATTCTCCCGCATGGGCAAAATGCCCACGCAATAATAAATCAACTACTCCCACCGTCGCCTTGGCCGTCACAGATCCCAAGTCATTAGGCCCTCCGCCGAGAAGGGCCTGTATCGTGGCCCCTCCACGAGTAGCGAGCCGGCGGCCGAGTCACTGCTTTCGAAGACTTCGGCGCCGCCGTCTCCCTCATCCGAAGGACAGAGTTCCCCTCGGAGCTATCGCCAATAGACGAAAACTCGTCACGATCGAGGAATAAATCAATTTAAAATGATACTCCCTACGGTCCAATTGAGAGTCACAAGACCTCACCAGTCCAAAATTTGCAATCTTGCAGTAGCAAGCCATCTCCCCGGAGGCTATGACGTCATCCTGGGACAGGACTTTCAGTCCCCACCGAAATCCACGACAATCTAGGGGTCCCCATTCCCCCGAATCATTCCGCGGGCGCGAGTAATCGTCCCCCGCTTCTCCCTCAGCCACGACTGGCGCCCCTGGGTACCAGAAGGACGTGCAGTCCCCACCAGTGCCCCTGAGTACAATGTACAGTGGCCCCCCATCGATCGGTTCCCGATCAATTCCAGTGCCCGCCCTGCCTCAGTGCCAGGGCCCCAATCGAATCTCCTTCAGGAGATGCCAAATTCCTGCCGGTGCCGCTTGCATGCCCGAGCAGGGCCACGCTTCGTCCGTCTGACCGACGAGCCCAAGAAACCTCTGATAGCACCTGACTCTGCCCTGGTGCCAGCGCCCAGAGCGCTCGCGCGATCTCTATTCACGGGATCAACTCAGGACCCCCTCTCTTCCCCCGGCCTGGCACCGCTACCAGCGTCGGTCAGAGAGACGGTTCCTCCCGACCACCGCGGAAGCTCACCTGCAGGTGCGGCCTCGCAACCCGTGCCTGAGCTGGTCAACGTTACCTGCGAGCGCTCACGCCACCCCGACCGTCTCCTCTCTGCCTCAGCCCGTCGTCGGCGCGCAACCGTCAGGATTCTGCCATATCTCCCTTGGCGATGAACTACAAGAGCCGCGACGGATCATGGTAGAACTTCGCCACGAACACTCCCTCGTCAGCTGTCGCATCAGCAGGCCCAGGTGGTACTCCGTGCAGCCCTCCGATCGCGGGCCCTCCGCTTCCCCCGGCCGAGGACGACTGTCCCATTAAGAAGACTCGGGCGAAATTACCACGGGCGTGGGACATTCCAGGTAATTTACAAAGAGCTCTAGAGCTCCCCATGGCACCTGTGCCACCATTTCATCTTTCGAAGGTCCTGGCACCCTTAATCCAGAAGGGGATGTCAAGCCCTCCTCTATCTTCCTCCGTTCCTCAGGAACTTCTATCTCTTATCACCTTCTATTAATCTTCCCTTAAATTATCCCCACAAGAGGCAATTAAATACGGGATACCATTCCCCACACAATGTATAAATCATTAAGAATAACAGAGTGAGAAGTGGCACGCCCTTGCCCATACCTTGGCACCGGGCGTGCGTGTCAGCCCTCCTGAAGGGAGTCGCCCCTTCAGGTGCACTTTCCTCGCCCTGGGACTGAAGTGATAGTCCGGGCCGTAATTTATAGGCGAAGGAAAATAAATTCCCGCCTAACACAATAAAACCCTCACTCTTTTTCCCTTAGCTCCTCTGCCAATATCATTTACCTTCTTTTAGTCATTTATTTATCTTTCTTTTAAAAAATCATGAGTCACAGACTCTTGCCCTTGTGATTTAAATGCCCCTTTAAATAAGCTCTGAGAGACGTGTCCCGCCTTTCATATGCGGTCAAGTTTTCATTAAGTAACGTCTTGGTAATTATCCTTTTGTTATTATTATCCTTTTCCCCCTTCCATTCCTTCCAAGATCTCTGTTTGTCCTACCCCACATCTTTTGTCTGCTCGCCCGTCATAACATTGAGTAGGCAGTGGACGCATAAAATTAGCGTAGTTTAAGGTTAGCGAATTAAAACCTCATGCGAATACTCTCATACCCGATACGGCTGTCAAAATCCGTGTGGGGCGGCTAAACAAAAATACGTTAAAACGAAGATATATTATCAATGCGAATATGTATAGCCATTACAGTATCGCGTAAAAGGGGATGTCATTTACAAAAGTAAACGCTGTTTTCATTTACACAGCCTCTTCAAGGCAGATTGTACTAACCACATGCATTTTATCTAAAATTAAGTAACCGTGTATTTTAATTCTTGAACAATAACCTTTCTTTTCATTTGTTGGCCATAGCCTCATATACGTGGTCCTATAATCTTAATTAATTCACAATTGTTCGAGTCACATTATAAAGTTACCAGTGGGTAACCAAAGCTAAAGTAATTATTCTTTTGCAAGTGTTTAAATCACTTTGCGTTCTGTTAACGAAAAATTGTCCCAATGTGTTATTAAAAGTAATGTCACAGCTTCATAAAACCCTTAGGAGTAAAGTTCATTGCAAGGCAGAATGTAGAGTAACGTAAAGCACTTGCCGCTCATTCTTGAATATCGATGTACACACCCGAAGGAGGTATGTACATCATCTTGTATGGGAGGTATTATGATTACCAAGAATTCGCTAGCAAACTGCCTCCCCCTCCTTTGTTGTTGTTGGTTGTTCATTTACTGCCAGCCGGCCGATCGATAGACCATCTGTCTATCGACTTAAAAACAAGGGTTAAAAGATTAAAGGCGCTCCCATTTTTGATAAAGATCTTTCCTTCGAGGCAAAAGTAATCTGGCTTGGGTGTTTCTCCTACAGGCCAAAACCTCCCCTGCGGGCAGCAGGTGCAATGAGTTAAAGCATCTGTGATGGACGCCCCCCTGCCCCATAGGAGGGGATAAAAGCAAAAACCCACGAGGTCGACACACACACAGGGCTGGAAGATATGGAGTGAACTTGTGAAGACGTCCTCAACACCTGGCCCCATCGATGCCCTTTGCATCCTAACCACGTGGCCCTTTCCAAAGTATACTTTTCCTCGTGCCCTTCGACCATATTCCTCGAGCCCACACGCCATTGCTTGAGTTTAGAGGAGTCCCCATCGCCTTGCCCCTTTACGGAAGCCCTTGCATCTCACCACGTGGAAGAAACTTCGCCCTCGGAAATCGCAAGTCATCCACGGACCGCCTTCTACGCCCCTCGGAAAATCTGCTAAGGTAAAGTGCCCTGGAAGAGCCCCATTTCAGTCAAGCTTTTGTCTCGTAATATTTGCTTAAGGAGAAAGCCAGAAATCTCCCTTGTCTAATGTCCGTGCGCCTCTTGCATCGGCAGTATTAATTCTTTATTACTCCTTTGGCACCCTCAGTGCAGCTTCGAATTCATTATTCTTTTGTCTATTTTCATTACTGGCGTATAATGTGCATATCTCTCATTTCAGAGGATCTATTTCGTGGAAGCTTCTCGGACTGTGTCTGAATCCCCAGTTTCATTCAATCCCGTAGGAATCTCCTTCAGGATAGTAATCTACTTGAGTTCCTCTTTCCCGTACTGATATCATTTATGTAAATACACTCCTTTAAATTTGCCCACGTAAAAAGTGTTTTACGTAATATTTCCCTCAGTAACAAGAGCCCTAAGCTCATATGAAACTCTCCTTTGTTTCCCTCTTTTTACGTTTTCCCGTACCCACAGTCAGAATCACAAGGCTAAATTACCTTAAATCGTTGCTACCTGTCTCACAGAGCATATTTCAAACTAAAACCACGGAAAAACGTAAAAATGGCGACCTGGCCATAGATCTCATTTTGCAGTTGCAGTTCCCCTAGTGTTGCTTTATTGCATTTGCAACTTGCCAGATCAGCTATTAGCAAAGCTAAGCTGGGTACAGAGACAATTACGAACCTTTTGTGTAAAACCAGCACACAGATCCAGAAAATTCCACGTAAGTAATGTGTTAATCTTAGCAAAACCTTTTACAATCGTGACTGTTCCTAGGAATTAGAAATAGGGACGCATGTAATCACTGAGAGAAAGAACCGCCGTATTAGATTCGTTAATGCATGCCTTTCAGGATAGGTAGTTAGAAATAACCAGTGCTAACCATCCTTTGCTTCGAGGAATAGTGCAAAATTCCTCTGTGTTAAAATCCTTGCCATATTCTTGCTTGAGGAATAGTGCGAAAGAAATTCCTCTGTGATAAATTTTTACTTCGCATTTCGAATTAGCGAACTGTTATTTAGGCGCGAATAAAATTCCCACGTGGGACACGACGAAGTCAGCTTGCATTGCTGAAATTCTCTCAGTGTAGTTAGAATTCGAGTTAGGTGTTAGGAAAGCGAAATTTAAACTCCGCTTATAGGGAAAATTACTAGGCCGTTGTACTGTTATCCTCTCAGACGACTGGGAAATTCCCGGAATCCCAGACGGTATATAAATATACTGGGTTCATTCACCCAGAATCTAAAAATACCTCCGGTGTTGGCCAAACGACCTGCACTCCCCCCCCGCCCATGCCAGCGTGTGTAGCATTTTCTTTTTTTCTCCATTCATTTCCCAGCATACATTTTCTTTGGGTTTCCCGTTAGTAATTTCTAAGTCCTAAAATTCTACGGGACGAATCGTAATTCAAGTCCTAAGTGACTCCTAAAATTCTACGTCGCACGTGGCGAAATTCCTCCAAATTCCAAAATTCCCAAGTCCTAAGTGACTCCTAAAATTCTACGTCAAATGGCGAGAATTTCTCCAAATTCCAGTCCTCAGAGACTCCTAAAATTCTCGTCGCACGTGTGAGTTTCTCAAATTCCAGTCCTCAGAGACTCCTAAAATTCTACGTCAGACGTGGCGAGAATTTCTCCAAATTCCAGTCCTTAGAGACTCCTAAAATTCTACGTCGCATGTGGCCCAGAATTTCTCCAAATTCCAGTCCTCAGAGACTCCTAAAATTCTAAAAACATGCGGCGAGAATTTCTCAAATTCAGTCCTTAGAGACTCCTAAAATTCTACGTCGCGTGTGCGTTTAAGAATTTCTCCAAATTCCAGTCCTCAGAGACTCCTAAAATTCCTCAAGATCTGAGGCAGTCGCGTGGCGACAATTCCTCCAAACTCCAGTCCTCAGAGACTCCTAAAATTCTAAAAACGCACGTGGCGAGAATTTCTCAAATTCCAGTCCTCAGAGACTCATACAAAAATTCTACGTCAACAGGGCACGTGGAATTTCTCATTCCAGTCCTCAGGGAACCCAAAATTAAGTCCTTTTGAGACATTATATAGTGTAGTTCACACACATCTAAGCCCTTACGGGACTGATCATTCCTAGTTCGTTAGAACAACTCCTTAACTTCACGCTACAGCCGGCCAAGTCCGAGCGTGACAAAATCCAACTACGTCTTCCGAGACACATATTAAAATTCGTTCGCCAAGAACAACCACGTCTTTCAAGACATATCAAATTTTAACAAAAGGTCTCCTCAGACTTACTAATCACCTGTCTTATTCAGACAGATCCATTCTCCTGCAGTCTGAACCATTGAGTGTTTCAGATTCCTGCAATTGAGTCTTTTCAGACAACCTGAGTCTTTTCAGACATACCATATAACCATTATTTCAAAATGGCTAATACAGAGCCCAACAAAACGAGGATTTCAAATTCTACATGTCCGCTGGGAAGGACATGGGACTATCGGGCAAGATCTGAGAGCATGGGTTCAAGAGCGAGTGGGCGATGCCAAGGCTGAGAGAGCAAGAGAACGTGAGGAGGAGAGAGGCAAGAATTGCCCAAGAGCAGGAGAAGGATAAAGAACGCGTGAGGAGAGAGAGAGAACGATCGCTCAAGAGCAGGAGAAGGATAAAGAACGTGCAGAGAGAGAGGGGAACGAATTGCCCAAGAACAACGAGAGAGAGAGAGGACAGAATCGCTCAAGAACAACGGAGGAAAAAGAACGTGCAGAGAGGGAGAGAACGTGAAGAAAGAGAGAGAGACAGAATTGCCCAAGAGCAGGAGAGAGAGAGAGAACGCGCCCATGAGCTCCAGGTGCTAGAAACGACAGCACGCCACCCCCGCCCCTGCCGCGGGAATGAGTGCCCTCAGCCAAGCTCACTCGTTCATGCCAAAATGGACGGAGTCCGAGCCTCAAGTATGGCTTGAAAGGGCCGAACGAGTCCTGGAGTGCTGCGATCTCTCCCCGCAGAAATCTCCTTGTTCTCACTAAATTCCTGGGCGGAAAGGCCCTCGTTGCCTACCACGCCCTTCCCGAGGCGATCGGGAAACTGGGAAGCCGTCGCCAAGCAGTTCTGAAGGCGTGCGAGATTACCCCCAGCGGTGGAGGAGACGTTGGAAGAGCAGCCCAGAGAAGCAGGCCAGACTTGGTCCAATTGGGCGTACCATTCAGAGCGGGCGTTGACAAAATGGCTCGATTCGAAGGAGCCACTAACACCGCCGAGGTACTCGGCGGTTTAAATTCGAGCATTTCCTGCGCTACGCCCCTCCTGCCCTCGCCACTCATATAGTGGAAAAAGCCCCAGCAACACTCACCGAGTGTTGCCGAATAGCAGATATGTGGAAACTCACCACCCTCAAGAAGGATCCATGGGGCGGAAAATAAATCCCCGTCCCTCCTCGGAGGTTCAAATTCCCACAAAAATGGGAACTCGGGCAAGCCCCTAACTTGCCATTATTGCAAGAAAACGGGGCATTCCTCCGAACAGTGCCGGAACAAGAAACCGGCTCCTCTCTCCCGGAAAACCGACAAATAACTCGCCTCGCCCTCCACAGGGGCAGCGCGGAAAGACTTTAGCCAGACCTTTTGCACGGCGTGCAAGGTCTATGGCCATTCTCCCGCATGGGCAAAATGCCCACGCAATAATAAATCAACTACTCCCACCATCGCCTTGGCCGTCACAGATCCCAAGTCATTAGGCCCTCCCGCCGAAGGGCCTGTATCGTGGCCCCTCCACGAGGTAGCGAGCCATGCGCGCCGAGTCACTGCTTTCAAGACTCGGGCGCGCAAATCTCCTCATCCGAAGGGACAGAGTTCCCTGCGGAGCTATCGTCAATAGACGAAAACTCGTCACGATCGAGAATAAATCAATTTAAAATGATACTCCCTACGGTCCAATTGAGAGTCACAAGACCTCACCAGTCCAAAATTTGCAATCTTGCAGTAGCAAGCCATCTCCCCGGAGGCTATGACGTCATCCTGGGACAGGACTTTCAGTCCCCACCGAAATCACGACAATCTAGGGGTCCCCATTCCCCGAATCATTCCGCGGGCGCGAGTAATCGTCCCCCGCTTCTCCCTCAGCCACGACTGGCGCCCCCTGGGTACCAGAAGGACGTGCAGTCCCCACCAGTGCCCCCTGAGTACAATGTACAGTGGCCCCATCGATCGGTTCCCGATCCAATTCCAGTGCCCGGCCCTGCCTCAGTGCCAGGGCCCCAATCAGATCTCCCTTCAGGAGATGCCAAATTCCTGCCGGTGCCACTTGCATGCCCCGAGCAGGGCCACGCTTCGTCCGTCCTGACCGACGAGCCCAAGAAACCTCTGATAGCGCCTGACTCTGCCCTAGTGCCAGCGCCAGAGCGCTACGCCGATCTCTATTCACGGGATCCAACTCAGGACCCCCTCTCTTCCCCCGGCCTGGCACCGCTACCAGCGTCGGTCAGAGAGACGGTTCCTCCCGACCACCGCGGAAGCTCACCTGCAGGTGCGGCCTCGCAACCCGTGCCTGAGCTGGTCAACGTTACCTGCGAGCCGCTCACGCCACCCCCGACCGTCTCCTCTCTGCCTCAGCCCGTCGTCGACGCAATTGCAAGTCAGGATTCTGCCATATCTCCCTTGGCCGATGAACTACAAGAGCCGCGACGGATCATGGTAGAACCCGCACGGAACACTCCTGCGTCACCTGTCGCATCAGCAGGCCCAGGTGGTACTCCGTGCCCCTCCGGTCGTGGGCCCTCCGCTTCCCCGGCCGAGGACGACTGTCCCATTAAGAAAGACTCGAGGCGAAATTACCACGGGCGTGGGACATTCCAGGTAATTTACAAAGAGCTCTAGAGCTCCCCATGGCACCTGTGCCACCATTTCATCTTTCGAAGGTCCTGGCACCCTTAATCCAGAAGGGGATGTCAAGCCCTCCTCTATCTTCCTCCGTTCCTCAGGAACTTCTATCTCTTATCACCTTCTATTAATCTTCCCTTAAATTATCCCCACAAGAGGCAATTAAATACGGGATACCATTCCCCACACAATGTATAAATCATTAAGAATAACAGAGTGAGAAGTGGCACGCCCTTGCGCCCATACCTTGGCACCGGGCGTGCGTGTCAGCCCCTCCTGAAGGAGTCGCCCCCTTGGGTGCACTTTCTCGCCCCTGGGACTGAAGTGATAGTCCGGGCCATAATTTATAGGCGAAGGAAAATAAATTCCCGCCTAACACAATAAAACCCTCACTCTTTTTCCCTTAGCTCCTCTGCCAATATCATTTACCTTCTTTTAGTCATTTATTTATCTTTCTTTTTAAAAATCATGAGTCACAGACTCTTGCCCTTGTGATTTAAATGCCCCTTTCGTAAGCTCTGAGGACGTGTCCGCCTTTCATATGCGGTCAAGTTTTCATTCGTAACGTCTTGGTAATTATCCTTTTGTTATTATTATCCCTTTTCCCCCTTCCATTCCTTCCAAGATCTCTGTTTGTCCTACCCCCTCATCTTTTGTCTGCTCGCCCGTCATAACATTGAGTAGGCAGTGGGCGCATAAAATTAGCGTAGTTTAAGGTTAGCGAATTAAAACCTCGCGAATACTCTCGCCCGCATACGACTGTCAAAATCCGTGTGGGGCTGGCTAAACGATAGCAAAAAGTGCGTTAAAACGAAGATAAATTATCAATGCGAATATGTATAGCCATTACAGTATCGCGTAAAAGGGATGTCATTTACAAAAAATAAACGCTGTTTTCATTTACACAGCCTCTTCAAGGCAGATTGTACTAACCGCATGCATTTTATCTAAAATTAAGTAACCGTGTATTTTAATTCTTGAACAATAACCTTTCTTTTCATTTGTTGGCCATAGCCTCATATACGTGGTCCTATAATCTTAATTAATTCACAATTGTTCGAGTCACATTATAAAGTTACCAGTGGGTAACCAAAGCTAAAGTAATTATTCTTTTGCAAGTGTTTAAATCACTTTGCGTTCTGTTAACGAAAATTGTCCCAATGTGTTATTAAAAGTAATGTCACAGCTTCATAAAACCCTTAGGAGTAAAGTTCATTGCAAGGCAGAATGTAGAGTAACGTAAAGCACTTGCCGCTCATTCTTGAATATCGATGTACACACCCGAAGGAGGTATGTACATCATCTTGTATGGGGAGGTATTATGATTAGCAAGAATTCGCTAGCAAACTGCCTCCCCCTCCTTTGTTGTTGTTGGTTGTTCATTTACTGCCAGCCGGCCGATCGATAGACCATCTGTCTATCGACTTAAAAACAAGGGTTAAAAGATTAAAGGCGCTCCCATTTTTGATAAAGATCTTTCCTTCGAGGCAAAAGTAATCTGGCTTGGGTGTTTCTCCTACAGGCCAAAACCTCCCCTGCGGGCAGCAGGTGCAATGAGTCAAAGCATCTGTGATGGACGCCCCCCTGCCCCATAGGAGGGGATAAAAAGCAGAAACCCACGAGGTCGACACACACACGCGGGCTGGAAGATATGGAGTGAACTTGTGAAGACGTCCTCAACACCTGGCCCCATCGATGCCCTTGCATCCTAACCACGTGGCCCTTTCAAAGTATACTTTTCCTCGTGCCCTTCGACCATATTCCTCGAGCCCACACGCCATTGCTTGGTTTCGAGGTCCCCATCGCCTTGCCCCTTTGGAAGCCCTTGCATCTCACCACGTGGAAGAAACTCGCCCTCGGAAATCGCAAGTCATCCACGGACCGCCTTCTACGCGCCCTCGGAAAATCTGCTAAGGTAAAGTGCCCTGGAAGAGCCCCATTTCAGTCACGCTTTTGTCTCGTAATATTTGCTTAAAGAGAAAGCCAGAAATCTCCCTTGTCTAATGTCCGTGCGCCTCTTGCATCGGCAGTATTAATTCTTTATTACTCCTTTGGCACCCTCAGTGCAGCTTCAAATTCATTATTCTTTTGTCTATTTTCATTACTGGCGTATAATGTGCATATCTCTCATTTCAGAGGATCCTATTTCGTGGAAGCTTCTCGGACCGTGTCTGGAATCCCCAGTTTCATTCAATCCCGTAGGAATCTCCTTCAGGATAGTAATCTACTTGAGTTCCTCTTTCCCCGTACTGATATCATTTATGTAAATACACTCCTTTAAATTTGCCCACGTGTTTTACGTAATATTCCCTCAGTAACAAGAGCCCTAAGCTCATATGAAATTCTCCTTTGTTTCCTCTTTTTTACGTTTTCCATTACCCACGAAGTCAGAATCACAAGGCTAAATTACCTTAAATCGTTGCTACCTGTCTCACAGAGCATATTTCAAACTAAAACCACGGAAAAAAAAAAAGAATATATATACGATTATATATATATATATATATATATATACATATATATATTATATATATTCATACTACATAAATTTTGTATCTTCTTTATGTGCGTTTAGAGCTTCAAAAAGCATACTTGCATGAAATAAAAAACAATTTTATGGTATTATTGCAGTACTAATACCAGTTTTACCATACTCCTACCTAGAGCTAAGAAAAAGAAACAGTCCAACCGTAATAACGTACAATCACTCAAAAATGTTTTGCAACATACTTCAAAAAAACGCTATAAAAAAAAAATTAGTGGAGGGTCAGAGAAATTACCTGCAGTTTCCCTTAAATAGGGCTTTATCTGATACTGCTTACTGTTGTCATACTTTACTTAATAAAAGGATGTTACTATAATACTTCAGAGGTCATCGCTGTTCTTATATTTTAATATTTTCATCTCCAACTGCCATCAC